>NW_010562606.1:159664-214901 GCF_000687285.1 Phaethon lepturus
AGGGATCTGGAGTGAAAGCAGCCCAGTCGGAAGGCTGCTCAGCCCATGAGGTCTCTGGCTTTCCAGTGCCACACAGGCACCAAAGCGGGCTTTTTAGGCCAGAGGCAGGTTTCCAAGGAGATGCTGTTACTCGGCCGCATTTTGTGTTTGCGATAGCACCAGCAGCAGAGGAAGGAGTAGGTGTTAAAAGTACCAGAATTCCAGAATTAAATGAGTTTCATGGAGACAAAAAGACGCAGCAGAGACCCATTTTGCTGTGCAGGATGCTATGAAGTTGGCTTGCTCTGCACTGTAGGTGGGAAAGGGGGAAGGGGGAGAGATGTTGTTGTTGATAAAATATGTAGATTGTTACCCAGGTGTTTTAAACCTGGTTCCACAGTCGGATGCAATCTGGCAATAGATAGATAGATAGATAGATAGATAGATAGATAGATAGATAGATAGATAGATAGATAGATAGATAGATACTACAGTCCGGTATTTGTTCTGCTCCACAGTTCCCAGGGTGGGAGCGAGCTTCCTGCATAAGACACAAAAAAAGAGTCAGTCTGGTCCAACATCACCGCTTTCTTGTGCAACGTAGATCTGCAAAGCGCTGCCATAGCAACTTCTGCGTACCGGACAGCTATTGGAGTACAAGCTCTGCATCCGCCTCTGCGACTGTGGAACCGCTTTAAGAGGTCTGTAACGTAGCTGGTCTGTGACCTGGCAGGAGGTTGCCCGTTTCCCAGCAGCAGCTGAGAAGCAAACACTCACAGACCCATTTACTTCTGCATGCCTAGCTTGTAAACAGCCACCAGCACATCACATTTGTTGCCATCGGGTGAACTTCATCTCGGCGATAATCGGGCTTGCCACAGCAGCCAACCTCCTAGGAGAGGCGCGAACGTGTGAGGACTTGGAGTTCATCAGCCAGTCAGATGTCAGATGTCACGAGGGTGTATTTGTCGTGTGCATTAACAAGTGTTACGGGCATTGGAATTGCAGTCCCGAGAGCCTCTGCTCCGGCTGTGGCAAGGAGGACATACACAAGTGCGTGCCATCGGCATCAATAGGAATTACACGGGTGCGGCAGCCTCTACCAGCACAGCACACCGCAGCGCCGACAGCAGTTGCAGACAAAGTACTTGGCGTGCGTACCGGACTCAATCCCGAGATTTGCTGCGTGCTTCCCAGAGGATACGAAGCACCCGTTGGCTGGAGGGGTGTTATATTGGCCTGAAGTGCTCTGGGCGTTGTCACAGACTTGCAAGTATTTTGGGGGCAAATCCTGTAGTTAGGTTTGTTATGAGTGCTCACCAAAACAGAAGCCTTCCCAAGCTTACATGCTACCTCTGCTCTTCAGCACGGATTTTGTTCATACTCCCGGGTACAGAAAAGCAAAGACAACTACTTCAGACAAGCCTATGCATTGTAGTATTTATCTAGATAGCAATGTTGATAAATCTAGTAGACCTACTTCCCTGAGCTCAATATACTTCTTTGCATAGCAAGGAGCCTGGCAGGCTTAATGCTCAGAGTTTGAGATGAAGAACATAAGATTTACATCCCATCCCTCGTATGATTATTACAGATGATCACAAGTAATGGAAGCTTGGGAAACAACAAGTGAAATACCAATTCTGTGAGTTCTAGCACTGACTTGAGTCCAACAGAGGTTTCTCATTAGTTTAGAAAGAGGAAGAGAAAAAAGGCATCATTGCCTGAAGGATCCAGCTATACCCAGGTTCCTCTCACTCCATCGCAAGGTTGTTTCTCTTTGTGTTGGCAGGGAGCATACAAAAGTAAAATAATTAGCTCCTATTTTTCTGTTGCGCAGTAAGGGAGGAGTATTTGCCGTTGCCTTTGACCAGCAAGAAAGTTTGCATATTGTCACAAAAACGACTTTGCCTCCAAGATAACAGAAGGAGAAGCCCAACAGGCCAGGGAACAACCCCCCCTCCCTGCCTTACCCTGTCCAAACCACCATTAGACCCAATGGAGTTGATGGTTTTTTTATGAGCATTTCCTCCAGCTGAGGATCTGCCCACCGGTGTGCTCATTCTGTACAGGGAGTAGAAGGGAGCTGCCATGTTCCTGCGCTGCACAAGTACCCCGGTCTGTTTCTATTGGTAACAGTTCATGCTACTGATTATCACAATGCTTCAGAAGTGCTAATTATCTTTTCTTGGTAATGATTAATAAATCCAAATGGAGAACAGTCCTGGAGGGTGTTTACTTTAAAATTCACTGGCTGGGTACCAAAGTAGGCACAGCACTGACTGCTGCAGTTTGAATTAGTTATTTTATCCAAAAAATGTTCCATTTTCGGAGAGTCTTGGTGAAGACAGAGTTTGGCTCGTTTATATTTCATTTTAATGACAGCAGAGTGGGAAACAATCCTTTTTAGTGAAAAGACATCATTGCCATGATGTCTTTTCAGCCAAACCAACAGAGATTTGATAGCTGCAATTCAGCCGAGGAGAGGAAGGCTTCCCAGAGCAAGCGCGCTGCAGCGATAATTGCCTCTGTCGGAATTGTATCACAGGCGTATTTGACAATTCTGCAACGAGCATGTGTAGCTGAGACGACTCTCCCTCCCCCAGCATGTCACCCATTTGGCTAAGGAGACCTGCAGTATGCCCCAAGGGGCAACTGCGGTGCCCATCAGCACCGCCCCGGAGCCTGCTCTCGCCTGCCAGGTGGCTGCTGCCCCCAGCCCCGCATCTTCTTCGGCAGCACTCATGTGGTGGAACCAACCCTGCCCAAGCCTGCCTCCAGGCAATGGTCTCCCTACTGTTACGGCATTGCTCAGTGCTGCAGGGTGTCAGCGCGTGGTCAGATGGAGAGTTCTCTTCTTAGAAATGAGAAATGGAAACATCCGTCAGTTCGGTGATGTTGGCAGGAGGCGAGGTAGCCCCTGACCCAGCAGCTGCTGAGATGGTTCCTCCCACTTCGCCTTTAATGAACTGGCTCAAGCTGCAGCAAACCAAGGCAGGTTCCCAAGTAACTGGTGCTAGAGGATCCAGCTCATTTCCCCACAGAAACACATGCCAGTCTGTAGCTAAAACCACTGATAGCGTCGCCCGTGATGATGCAACTGAGAAAGTCCCCGACCCAGTGCACAGAGGGGTGCTCAGCTTTGGCACGTACGAGTGTTTCCTACCCGCTACTTGAACACTGGTAACGCGGTTGTTGGAATTGTCTTTCCACGTAACTTCACTTTTTTTGTCCTTGTAAGATGTTTTCACCAGATGAATAAAATTGACCCTGTGGAAAACAAAAAATGCTTCTCGTATTTCCTGCCAGTTTCAGTACTTTTAATATATTCATGCCACAGATATTTCAAGCATTATGAAACAACCATTTGTTACATTAACTGGAACCAAGTGTGCCTAGCAAGTTACCAGTTGCAAAGGGTATTTTGGCCTACACCCTGTAGTTCATGGGAAAAACGAGAGTGAGCATGCAAGCGGCATGCTTTCAGAGAGGAACACAGCCAGGAAAAAGGAGTAATGGAGCTTCAGATGTTTGGATTTACGGAGATTTAAGCAATCATCATGCTTTTCTTGTGCTTCTTCCAGTAAAAATAAACAAAGGTAGTGTGAGAAACTCTAACATCAAGGTAATATGCAAATACTATGCTGTCAAGTTTAGGGATTCACCTTATTTTGGCCGCAATGCCATTAATCACCTTTTTGCTGCAAACAGTTACTCCTGTGGTTATTTGGAAATAAACTGTCTCCATTCAAGAGCTTCCAAAGCATTCTTTGCATTTACACGTTAATCTTTTGGGCAAGCTTCAAGAGGGCCTTCTTAAAAAGCCAGCCCCTTAGTTTCATACTCAAATGAGATTAAGGACGGGGTTTGTGAAGAGCATTTCTTCATAACTGTGGCTTCTTTGGTTTATGAGTGTATTCAGTATAACTCGAGCAGAACAAGGTTCCTCTGCGGCAATAGCAGAATTAAGTCCTCCGGCTGTTAGTGCGAAGTCTTAAAAACTGAAAATTGAAGCCAACAGAATACTAGTTCAGATTTTTTCCAACTCTTCCCACAATAGAGAGTGGAAGCGAAACAGTGGTGTGGGGTTTCTGTGGGGGGCGGCGGGAGGCAGAAGGCTGCCACGGCCCCTTCGAGCAGGAGCCCGACTGGAGGCGTAAAACTGGAGAACTGGAGACTTTCATTGTTCAGCCCCCTCTGAGGGAGACGGCTCGTCTTTGCTTCCATCCCAACGCTGGTACGTTGCCTGTTACCCTCTCTGTGTCACACAGGTGCTTAGTAGTCCCTTTTTGTTTAAATGGGAGGAACATTAGCCTTTTCGCCCCTCATTGTTGCTGAGAGGAGCTCCAGATGGTTTGCGTACTCTCCACCTTTAACTCGGAATCGCTTCTTCCCTTGCAGAGAACCAGGTTGTATTTCAGTGGTAATTTTGACATGATGCTCTTGAAAGGTCATTAAGAATAATAATTTTCAATAATTTTTAATAATTGATTTGTACCTCCACTTCTGTCTTCCTGCTGCAGAATGGGAAAAACCAACTCAGATGATACATACAGTGTATTCCTGCCTCGTGCGAAGCCCAGATTTTAGCAGCCCCATAAACAGTAAGGGAAGAGGTGAGAAGCGTCACTGCTGCCCAGATACTCACTTCTACGTCAGTCTCTGGCTGTCAGGTTTTTGTGGAGTCACCAAAGCAGCAAAGTTGACTTGTCTTTAACCCCATCCCTCAGGAGATACCACATCCCCGTCAGACATGCCTGAACCAGTCTTTGGAACAAGGGGGGAAAAAAATACACATAGCTTAATGATCTTTAAAAACTGGTGTTAAAGTCTAACTGGGTATCACTGGCTTATTCTGTTGCCATTTGCAGTCGCTATAGCATTAAACTGAGCTGTGGCTGCCAAGCCAGTTTCCTCTGCTACGTTTTCTCCAGAACAAAGAGCAACATCTCACAGCCAAAAAGTCTCCACAGGTCCACCAACTGAAGAACAAGATCCAAAGGTTTTCCACAAGTGCTCCAAGTCAAGCAAGTGTTGAATTTTGAAGGAAAAGCCCTTTACAGGTCGGTCGTTCTCCTGAATCTGCAGAGCTGCCATTTTCAGATCTGTTCCCATTGAGAACTGAAGTAGCCACTGTGATCATCTGTCTGATGGAGGAAGGGAAGCAGGTAGACAGAACATATGAATTTTATACAGCAAAAATGGCAAGCATTGTAACATGTCCTAAAAAAAGCAAAAGGGCAATGAAAACTGTAAAATAGGAGACATCTTCCTTACTGAAAAGCTCTCTCAGAGGCAAACCCCAGCTTCACTGGCTTTTCGGACAGGAACACACAAAAAAACCTGGCTGTGAGAGTAAGAGCAAATGTAAAGCAGCCCCTCGCCAGCCTCCTGACTGCAAAGGCCCCTCTGAACCTTAATTCCGCCTCTACCCGGCGCCACAGCCGGAGACCCCAGCCCAGCCTGGGAGGACGGGGCCCGGACCCTTCCCGTGCGTGCTGACAGCAGATGTTAGCCCTGCGCCCCGCGCTCGTTGCCTTTCGGAGGACAGCACGGTGGTCCTTGAAGCAAAAGGTTCATTACATTATGTGTGACAAGTCAGACATCTTTTTTTATAGCGCAGTTGCTTACGACATCATAATGAGGTCTGGGAACAGGGATGTTTGTAAATTGATCAGCAGTAAGTATTCTTGTATTTTGTTGTCCCGTGAGAGGAGGCGACGCACGCAGCCCGAGTTCGCAGTGCCGGGCACCGTTTCAGGAGTTCAAGGGATGTACGGATTTTCTGGTCAGCGGAGGTTCGGGGCGATGTTGTGCTCAGCGTAAGGGGCATTGTCTGGCAGAGACAATTAGCAAATGAAGCGCTGCCTCACCAGAGGCTTTGCAGCCTTGGAGTCTCTTCTTCTAGGCTGACAACAAACAGAAATTTGAGATGGTATCTCGGGTTTCCAAAACAGGAAGCTGCTAAATCCAGCAAGAGAGCAATTCGTTTCCCAGTTACCATGCTGCTGCTCTTTCTACACCTCCTTGGAGGATACGGAAGTGTTTGTTGAAGGGTAGCAAGGGAGGCCTTTCATCCCCATTTTTCACCAGATGGAAAACCAAGTCTGCCAGGAGCTGAGCCGAGCGCGGGGTGCTTTTCTGCGCAGGACTGGTCACATCGCCGCGGCTGGGGTATTGCTCTTTCCCGCAGTGGCAGGGCAGCTCGGCCTCCCGCCCATGCCCTGGCGCGGCGTGGTCCTCCTCCAGACCCCAGAAGGGGTGCCTGCTCTGCTTTTTTCGGGTTTCCTCTGTGGCGGGGGAGGTAAGGCAAGTTTCCACTCGCTTGTTATATTAATGCATTCTATATGACTTTTTCTTCCTCTATGAACAGCTGAGTAGCCCACATTAGACATGTGTTGCTGCAGCTACAAAGCACAGGAAGGTGCAGGTGCCTCTGTACAAGCAGTCCAGGTCTGGCCTTGGAGTGCTGCTGCATCAAGGGGATGACTCACCACAACCAAAGCTTTCATTTATGTACTTACTCTGTTGTCCCATCGTCCCCTCTTGGGTACTTGCAAAGCGTTTTCTGCTCAGACAGCTAACTGAGAAGTAATAAGCTGAAAGAAAAAAATTTGTTTCAAGCTGCATTCCAAAGGAAAACTTCAGAGATTTTCAACTAAATAAAGAGCTTAAAAAACCTTCCAATTAAACAAAATACTGTTCTGACAGGAGCCCTCAAGTAGTATCTTCAATAACTCAGATTTATACGACCAAAAGTCTTGAGAGAATTGGCAGAAGAGAGAGCATTTTGAAACAAAAATTCAAGATGTTTAGTCCTGAAACAATCTACACAGAACATTTAAATTTTCCTTTTTGTCTTCCAGCCAAGAACTATTCACCAAAGTTAGCTGAAGTTTATATGTGGCTCCAGTTTTCTGGAACTTCACTTTTCAGCAAATGCTGTCCTTGAAAGAGGTTAGAAATGTTTTCCAGTCCCACTTTTTGTTCTCATATGTGGCTAATGCCCGAGCTCCCGGTGTGAAAGCGTTCTCGTGTGCTTCTGCACAACGTTACCAAACATCGCACCCACTGTCCGGCAAGCGCAAGTTGTTTCCTGGAGATTAGTACGAGCTGCTGAGTAAACATCAGCACGCACGGCTCCACGCGCACGCGCACAAGTCCCCGCTGAAATAAGTGCAGGCCAAGCCCGAGTACTTTGGGAAATCCCACCCATGTACACATCTGCAACGCAGGTGGTGGGGATTGACGTCTGGGGCTGGCTTAGGCACGCTCTGGGTAAAGATTAGTTCTGAAATATTTTGGGTCTTGCTACCAAAGCAAAAAGTGTGCTTTTACAGGCAGCAGAGCACTTGCCGAGTCCTGCGGTAGCAGCGCCTGCAGACCTGCCGGGCGCCGCGGCAGAGCTGGGGCTGGAGCTGGAGCTGGAGCTGGAGCTGGCCGCGAGCTGGGTCGGGCGCCATCCACAAGCGGTGGGTAGAGCTTCACCCGCAGGCCCTTCTGTGCGCGCCTGCTTCCAACTCGCCGCTCTCTCGGTCACCGCCCGTGGCTCAACAGCAGCCTGTTGCAGAGCTTTTCAGCTCTCGGCAATCCCTAGGAATTTTCGCGGGGATGGCTACTTTTGTAAGATTTACTTACGCAGATTTCTGCGTAGGATATGACCTTTCCAAAAAGGACGTGTTCAGGGTCCTGTATTAGTTGGCCGTAGACACCCCTGGGATCTGTAGCTCACAGCATGAAGACTGGGGACTTAGAAGTTTTCTCCTAGATTCTATTAGAGCTTCTTAATTAAAAGTCCTCTTTGGGGACCTGAATTGAATTGGAAACCATGGTGATCACTTAGGTCAATCAGCACAGAGATGATTGCATTTGGGAGAGTGAGGTGGAAGATGAGAATGCGTGCATGTTGAAGAGCTTTAAGGGGGGAAAAAAACCCCAACCAAACACCTGTAAAAACAAGGAGCATGCATATTTTGCAAATGAATGGTTAGAAGATTCATCTTACAGGGCTCAGCATTCACTACTGAGTTAGAGAGTAACAGCTGACAGCGTTGAAAAGTGTTTTCAATTCTTACCTCTCTGAACATTCGATCAATGGATTTGACAGTCTGTCTACTTTCTGAAATCTGTGTATGCACATTTTCACTCATGTTGATAACTACACCAGGAACACCAAAATGCTAACTAGGCAACTGTGCTCCCCATCATCCCACATGAAAGAAAAATGTTGTTACTATGAAAATAGAAACGTTCATCCACATACAGTGGGTCCCGTAACTTCATTATGCAAAAACTAAAATATAAAGAGATGCTCAGTATCCAGGAAACACTTTTATTCAACAGTTAAATTCCACTGTTACAGTTAGGAAATACTCATTTGTGATCAGATAATGCTGATAAGATATACAAAGTTATCTTTTAGTTTCAACTTACAAATCATTGTACTCTAGCTCCAGGACAATGAACTTGGTTTCAAAATTGGAGCTGTTTTGGTTTCACTAGAAAGAACAGTTCTAAAATCAATTGTTTTTTCTTACAGAAAAGGATGACATATCACTAATCTCCTTTAGTATCATCTTCTTCTCCCTCTCCTCTTAATAGGAGAAAAATCTAAATAGGTACAAGGTATGTTGTTCTTGTAAGTCTCCACCAGAAATAAGTGGCCTTGCTTCATTTGTCTTTGCAAATTACAGCGTCTGGATCAGGAGCTTTTGCAGACTAGACATTCAGTTGCTCAGCCCATGTATGAAACACTTAGCATTGCTCTTGAGAAATCTTACAATCCTAGTACGCAGGGTTAACCTGTTATAACCTCCAGCAGTAAATAAGAACATTCACATAATCCATAGGAGACTGCAGTCTGTTGATCCATAAACTATCTAAACCAGCAGTTTCTTACAAGCTGCTTCCTTTTCTAAGGTAGATGTGAAACACCAGAGCACAGAGGTTGCAGGAATTCAGATCTTCCTCTCTCCACCACCTTGATTCTTCCCCCTGCCCCCTTCCAGGTCTTCTGTTTACTGTTTGGGCAGCATCTGCACCACTCTCCATAGCCAACCCTCCTTCCCCTGCCAGCAGCTATTCCATACTGGATTCGCAACATGAAAGGATGAAGCAGCTGATAATGCTGATGTGCAGAAGCAGCAGAAATTGGATTTTTTTTCTCCTTACTCTACAGTTAAGTAATTGCAAGACTCAGATATGCTGCCAGCTACAGCATGCTCGCCTCCGGGACCACCCCCCGCCCCGGTGCCAGCCTTTTCAGCCAGTGCCGGGGCTTCGGACCTGCGAGAAGGCTGGAGCATCAGTCAGGTTAGTATCGCGTGTCAATTCATTTTGGGATGACATGGCTGGTACAATAGGTTTAATTATTCCAAGCAGCCCTTTGCTGAAGCTTTTCCCTCGAGGCCAAAGTTTTGTTCCTTTTGTATTAATATCACCTGGAACATACAGTGGAAGTCAATAACCCTTGCTCTCTACTGACTTACTCTGCAGGGTTATAATTGCAGCCTTAGAAGATACAGGCACGATGTAGCATGCATACAATGACGTGTATTTTTCCAGCAAAGGCAGAAACAACTGGTGGAAACCACAGAAGCAGTATCAAACCCCACAAATCCCAAATACAGTTGATTCAAGGAACATCCATCGGCTCTATTACACATCAGAGTCGCTGTCTGCTTTCCTTTCCATCAGTATGTCCCTGAAATAAGGCTACGGACTTAAAACCTACTGAACCAAATTTTTCCATTGCCTTCATTGCACAGTCCCATACGTCCATGCAGTCAGCAGCATGATGGCAAGTGAGTCACCCTGATACACACCTGCAACAGCTTCTCCCCAGCTTCCCGGCTCACAGCTCTCCCAGTAAACAGGACAGACCGCTGTCTTGCCACAGAACAAGTCGGAAGTCAGGTTACAGAGGTCACTTGGAATTTTCAGTGACTAATCACTAGCTTTTGTTATCGCAAAAATACTATATAAAGCTTCAGAGATGCTTTGCCACTGAAAATATCCACCGGCGCAGGTCTCCACACACGTTTAACTTCCTGCGGCCACGCGTTTCTGTGGGGGTGACTGTACCGCGCCTGTTATTCCTGGTGCATCCTGTTTTTACTACTTGCAAAATTACTAGAGTTGCCATATTCCTGCTAGCAGTCTTCCTGACAGAAACATGTGCACGTTGAGCATTGTTTTTCTACCCGAAGTAGACCTTTTGCCAAAAAGTTAGTCTGCTGTTTTCCCTCATCTGCATTTGCTGTTGGAGAAATATTTTCCAAAGCAAAAAATTAGCCACTGAGCCCTGCAGGCAAATCCTGATAAAGGCGATTCAGTGAAGCTTTCCGCTTGTAATCAACATTTGCCCACGGAAGTCAAAGCCCTTTATTTTTTTTCTTTTCCTCCTCCAAAGGAGTTTAGCCCTGCATCATTTGGTTCTGGTTTCGAAAGTCTTTGCACAAGAGACACATCCTCACTCTTTCATACACAGATGCAGCAGAGCAGAACAAGACCTCACTTTTTCCTTGCTACATAATTAGTATATTCAGAGGAAACCTTAATGCTGTACATTAACTTTCACATCTGGAGCATGTTTTCAGATAACAGAGAGGTATTACTTCAAAACAAAGCAAGAACATTAATAAACACAGTACCAGGAAACCCACAAAGGTTAAGTGATTTTCTACAGAGTAATTCATTCTCCTAATGAGGTTGCTGCAGACAATGCTCTCTGAGAGCAGTTATTGTGTATGTATCTTTAATTTGTGTGTTTATGTAATTCATGGTAGTGCAAAATAAATTTCTGTGTAAAGTGTCCTAATAGATGAAGCGAGGCTGTAATATTCTTCCAGAGCTTGTTCATTACAATATGCACTGGTACGGAGTCCAGAGGGAGGGGAAGCCATTAAACATTAAGCAAAACAATTGCTGTCATCCTCCAGAGGGATCGGCTTTGTAAATGCTTATGTTAACACTGTGCAAAAGAGTGGAGTATTAGGGTAAAATTAGAATGATAAAGGGAGGCAAGTACCTCGTCCTCAATTTCATGAGATTTGGTTGGATAATGAACAATATTTGGATCTTCGTCCTAGAAGAGAGCTCATCCTCACCCAGCCGCCGACTGGGCACCCCTGAGAGCTAATTGTCACCGGCAAAAGGAAAAGATGAAACAAAAAAAAACGTTTCCAGTGTTTTCTATCCACAAAGCTGAAACACTCCCCTGTGTGTGTTTTCAATTCAACTAAAATAGACCACTGTGTGCAAACAGCCACTCTATCTGCATCATTCATATTTGATGGACTAGTCAGTACAACAGATACACTTTTATCCATCCCGTAAGTGATGAGAAACTAGAGACTTCAGTGTCTTGTGCTCCTCTCAGTTAACATGAGTGGCAGCAGCTGTTATTCGAGGCTCCTTAACATGTAATATTTGATGTAGAGACAGAAAAATTGGAAATATATTTAGTGGAATTGGGTATAACATAAGGAACTTCCACTATCAAATCCTCCCAGGAGAATACGCAGGAAAGCTCTCGCCATGTTTGTTAACAGCAGCCCAGGCATTCCTGTTCTTGGGTTTAGAGGCCGTATGACAATAGTATTCTTACCAGGTTAAAAGGTAACTTGCAGAAAAGGTAGGGCACGATCTCAAGATGCCTTCGTTCACGTTGGCAGCAAAGCACAAAGGTGGTCCAGAATGCCGTCACCAGAGACCGTAGAGTACATACTAAGTAGATGAGCTTGTGTTTCAAATTAGGTTTTGCACATACGACTTCACATGCCTGTAAGAAACATGTAAGCAGACTTTTAAATCCGTTGGAAACCAAGAGATGATACTGCCAGTTCCTTCTGCTTGGAAGAGATGAGAGTAGCTGGTTGACATGGGAACAAAGGTAGCATCCCAGAAACAGCACAGGAAGGAAGGCAATCCTTCCTTCTCTGAGCAGATACCTGAAGGCAGGAACTCCTGGCCTGTCTCAGATGAGGGTATGTTGTTGGTGGTCATGAAATACCAGAAATGCCATTTAAACATGAAACCAAACTTCTTTCAGTGAGGGCGGTCAAGCACAGGAATGGGTTGCCCGGAAAGGTTGCGGGGCATACACCCCTGGAAATAGAAAAAATCAGCAACTTGCTCTGATTGACCCTGCGTGGAGAAGGGGGTTGGACTAGGTGGTTTCCAGAGGTGCCTTCAAACCTCAACCGCACTGTGATTCTGTGAAAGGGAAGCTTGCAAAAGGCAGAAAATGATGTAGCCGGTGCTCGACCGCAGGCTTTGGAGGAACCATGTAGATATACCAAAAGAAAAGAGCTGCTTTTCCTTTCTTTCCAGTCCCCCCCACCTCAACACACATCTTCTGTGCTAGCACGTAGGGACGGAGGAGAGGGGAAGACAATCCCACAGCCAGAGCTTCAGAGCTCTCGGACCTGGGAAGAGCAGGTGAGAAGGAAGACCCCTTGCCCGCTTTAGGACATACTCCAGGGAAGCTCGCTAGACCTCTTGCCAGCTGGCATTTTAGTGACCCACCCTGCAGACGAAGGGGTTAACATCTCCTGAGCTAAAATACAGTTGCTTCATTTGTGGCCTCACTAGAGAGGGCAGCTGCAGCCCAGTTTTTAAGCCTCTGAAGCAAGAGCCGATGGAAAGAAAACTGCAACTTCTGTCCTCTCCTCTGGGAAGAAGCTGGAGAAAGTTTGTGCGAAGGTCATTTTAATATTAAGCCAAAGGTCCAAGAAGCACCAGACGAACAGTTCTGTTTTTCCAAATAAAGAGTTAGTAACTACACGGATAGAAAACGTTCTCCTCTCATTTTAGCCAGGCTGGTCCTTCCTTATTCCTGCGGGAACACAGTCATTTCTTGGGCATGTTTTTAGATATGCCACTGCGAGCCTGGAAGAGGAGACAGCATGTGCTCGCTCATGGGTTTTCGGCACAGGGGCTCCGCACACAGCTGAGTCGCGGAGCAGGGACGGGGCCCTCGCGAACCCCGGCTCCAAGCTCTTCTGGAGCCAGCACTACCTCCAGCTTCTGACAGCCTCTTCGGTGCCCACAGCTAAGGTGGGAAGATCACTTCTCTCTGTTACTAAGAATATAGCCGGGGACACATTACCCTGCGAATCGCTTTAATGTGCCTCACACTGCCACATATACTTCATGACTCTATTTGCACCCTACGTGTCAGTTCAGCCCAAGCCCACTGCCGCTGCCAAGCTCCCGCAGCTACCGGCTACAGGGAGGACAGAAGAGAAGGCTGCCTTCCACCAGGCTTCTGCTGAGACGCAGGGATGGGGGTCTCCTCCCATCCCCCCCCCCCCAACATTGCTTGGATCCGCTGAAGGCAGGCCGTAAAGCAAAGGAAACAGCTCAGGGGGCACAGGTAGAAACCGGGTGACTTAAAACTGCGGGGCAGGTGGGGAATGCGGAAGCGCGTTCGAGTTCAGATGGAATTGGCCCAAGCCTGTGATGCGAGACGTGAGCAGCACAGAACCGCCACTGGAGGGTTCTCCTTTGCCTGCGAGGTGATGCGCGGCTCATGGGCACATGGCAGCGTGGGTGACCTCACTGCTACCGCCGTGACTTCTAGCTATGAGGGCCACAGGGATGGCATGCGCGGAAGCAGAAAGAGGGATAGGAAGCGAAAGGCTCTGGCTGCCTCCCCGCCACCTCCCGGCGCAGAAGTCTGCCGTCAGCCAAGGCAGAGGGAGAAGGAGTTGTCCGGTCTCTGTACCTTGTCCCCTCAGGCGGGGAGCGCAGCTGCTTACTCGCTCGACATGCTTATTCCGCTGTGCTGTGCTGCAGCTGGCTGCAGGAGGGGGAACATGCTGCAGGTCCTTACGATTTAGTGCTGTTCCCAGGCTAACGAAGATAAATATTTCTTTTGGGTGCTCTGGACAAAAGCAGGATGTTGCTATACCTCTCTCCTGTGAGTGCCTAAAGCCCTAAAAATTGAGCATTTGGGGATTTGTACATATTCCTTATCTTAAACTATTGCTTAGCAACAGACTTTAACCAAGGACATGTTTGTGAAGCTGCCAGGCATATCCGTATCTGCTCGGTGCAAAGCCATAAACGCACCTTTCCAAATTATCTCTGCTAGGATCACACCTGCAGCAGATGATCAAACTGCGCAGAAGGTTATCAGCTGTATAGGCTCTTAGCATTTTTGCAATGCTAATGAAGTGATCTCGACCTGGGTGAATCAAAGCCTTTTCGCTGCGGGAAAAGTGCCGTTGCATACCAAGTAGGTTGCAGACGGACCAGCAGCCAGCAGGACTCGGCATGATGCAGCTCTGTGGCCACTCCTCCCACGCAGAGAGGAGCGATGTACGTGTTTACCTAGCAAGCGTTAGGTGTGTTCCCCTGACACGCTGCTACGTGTGTGCGTACTAATGAAGAGCCCTGTTTTGGAAATAAAAACCCCCACACTGTCTTAAACATGACTTTAGGTACCATCTTGGTATCTATCAACCCAGCTATTCTATCAAGCAGTTAATAGGGCAAAGCTTACCACCAGTATTGTACCTCAAACTGGATTGCAGCTGACAGTCCAAGGTTATACTCCTCAGTTACGTTACAGAGGAATTTTTTTCCTTCCAGTCACCAGGCTGTACTTTACCACTATAAGCCACAATGTAAATATAACACACATCTATACGATAACTGGGCCTGGAAAGACAGGCGAGCACACAAGCCCTTCTCACCTCCCTGTGTCCTTGAGCCCCAGGAGCTGGTGGGGCTGCGCTTTGCAAGGGTGGCCCGTGGAGAGCTCACAGGGGCTTTCTGCAGCTACAGGACCCTTTCCTTCGCAGGGTTTCTTTCATGGGATGGGAAGAAGGGGCGAATGTCACTTTGTGTCTGGGATCAGGGGAGAAGAACCACTTTCCTGCCTAGAGCAGGGGTGAGATGCATTGAATAAAGTGGGGGGTAGCAGCTGTGAAACACCCAGTTTTGGTGTGCAGGGGAGCAAGTAAGGAGGCTGCAGCCCCCCCCGCTCTAAGAAAACACGGGTGCACGCGTAGCATGTCCCGGCGTAGCAATACGCACATTGCTGTGCCGCTCGCCGCGGCGTGCACGCTGTCCGCTGGGCACCGGCATTACAGCGGTGCATGCACGCACCATGCAAAAAGGGCCAAGTTGGGAGGCAGAGGCCAGTTGTTAGGCGTAGGGTTCTCCCCCTAATTTCACAACCATTGCTGAATTACATTTTACAATAAAAGCTTACCTCGTCGCTCCGAGGGCTTGGGGAGGCAGGAGGCAGTCCCACACGATCCTGATCTTTGTTACCACGTGCCTGTAACATCATTGTTAATGCAAAGCACGCCGATGCTCCGGCCGCTGTGGTGCAGGATGCTTCCAAAGACACAATAAAACTCTTAATGCCAGGTCAGAGCTACAGCAGAGGGTGAGAAGCCCTTCAGACTGAAGGAAATACGAAGCATTAAACAGTAACGAGCAGACAGCACGTTAAGGCAGTCCCTGTGGACAGCCTTATTGTAAATGGTATCATCTCAGCGTTGACTTAAAACTGAGCCATATACCAGGCTTGCAGCAACTTTTAAGGTTTTAATCCAGGTTTTAAACGATTGAGACCCTTCAAAAGCTGTAAACACTTAGAATAGAAGCTGCAGTCAGGTCTGTATCGTCTTAAGACATGCTCACATTAATGGCCGTGCTGGCAAAAGTGAAATCGGTGCTCAGTTCTGGAGTGTGCTGGACACCTACATCTCGCACTGGAGTCAGAATTGTACATCCTCCATCTTTACTTACTTTCTTAACAGTTAAAAGGAGGAGTGGAGGAACAGAGAAAAGAAAAAGAGGAGAAAGAGCAGGAGCCCTTATTAGATCTCACTGATTGTACCCTATAGCCCAGAAAAGCAGATTCAGCCAAGTTTCCAAAACACAGATACTTTCTTGGTATGCTGCTCAGTCTGGGAAGGCCGAGTACGTCCCTGCTGGGGGCAGAGGGGAAGAACGAGAGATGGTCCTGTGCCAGCAGGATCAAGCCACTTTTGCCAGGGCTCTGTGAGCAGAAGGAACACACGGGATTAAAATTCTTTCTGAAATTCTGATGACAAGAGGAAACACAGCTCTCCCGTTATCCTCCTGCAGATAAATATTTGAAAGCAACTATAAAGAAAACTCAGCCATGCGTCCCCTGCTACCTACCAGGCAGCCACGTCAGTACAATGGGAGCCATCCTCGGACAAACAGCAACACAAGGAGGCTGAATGTACCAAGTTCACTCTACCGATTTCTGCTGAGCACCACTATTTTATAGAGATACCTGTTTATTTTAAACCCATCAGAGGACATATTTTCACTACATGGTGGGAATAGCAGTATCACAGACCATGAGGTTTGTTTTCAGAGGGGAGATGAGGGAACTGCAGAACCACCTCACCTGCTCGAAGAGGAACTCCAGGGTTACACCAGCAGAAACATAATTGGTGGAAAAAAACCCTTCAGATCAGGTTGCAGCTTTGAGTTATTCATCAGTCCCTTCCTTCCGTTCAGGGAAGGACAGGACAGTGTAACTGCTTCTCACAGAGGCTCATTAAATCAGGCACCGCAGATCTGTTCACAGTAAAAGAAACCTGAGAGCAAAGGCTAGCCCTTGACCTGACACAAGTCCAGAGCTGCCGTCAGTGGACCATAGCTGAAGCGGTGCTGGCAAGGCACAAGTGCGTTAAGCTACTGACTTCTCTGCACTGGGGCAAGTCAGGTGGTGGGAGGGCTTCAGAATCAGGATCTTACTTCGAACCTTTCCTAGAAAACTAAGTCAAGCTCAAGGACGCTTAGCAGGAAGGACAGCAGCTTACTGGGCTGTTGGACGTCCCAGCAGGCAGCAGGCAAGGAGCGTGTGCTTGGGGCTCCTCTCCCCTCTTACTGGCTCTGTAAGCCACACCTGATTAACACCACTGCAAGCAAGGCAAGGATCAGGCTGGCTACAGCATTCAGACTTAATTTCCTTTCCTGGACCAGCATTTCCAAATGCCTCTTGAAAGCTCTCCTTGTTGTTTCTAGTGCTAGAGGAGGAAAAGGTCTCCTGGACGGACCTGTCCTATCAGTCAGCAGCATGGTTGGCAGATCTGACATGGTGCAGTAAAGCAAGTCAAGAAACCTTTGCACTTCCCAACACTAAGGAGCGGCATATAACTCATCTGCCCAGAAGGGCACCTATGGGTAATCAGGCTTTCCTACATACACTTCATCCCAGTCATTTAGGTGGAGCACAAAGCAATCTATTACTTACAGGGATTGACAAAAAACGTGTTGTCGGCCAACCTGCATGTTAGGAGTGCTCACGGCACAGCAGCAGATGGCCACCTAAGCTCTCCCCTTCCTTCAGGTGCAAGTTTCTCCCAACCTCCACAGAAACAGCGACCTTTAGAATTATTCAAATCTCAAGACAGTCCAAAGTCTGACCTGAGGTCGGATTCCCTCTGAGCTAGGTACTGTAAAGCCACAGGGGCCTTTCCCCCGTGTTTACAGCCTAAGCAGGTAATGCCTGGACTTGCTAATGGGAATGCAGTTTGGCCACAGATAAGCACCAGGGCACAGAGCTGAAGTACGAGCTGCATTTCCTTAATACCAGGCAAGCCAGGAAGCATGCAGACCCCAGCAGCAGGTCTGCTCCCTTGCCCCTTCAGGAAGACCGTGCTGCAAAAATGACAAGCAGGGCACAGGCAGAACTGGTTGATACATGCTAGACCATGCTGTTTCCAGCATGTAAAATGGCTCCCATGTGCTTAAGTGCAGTAAACCACTCTATTTTATCTTGTATTCTTAGCTGGTTACTGATTACCAGAGTCAACAACACCACTACAAATAATACACAGGCTGCAAAGACATTGTTCATCCCCGGGACAGGAACATTTACCAGTCCCACCTGATACTGGGGACAAGTCTGCTCTGGGTTGCCCCAACTCTTCTGAAGTCTTTCTGCAGCAAGAACTACCAGCAGATATTATAGCTTTCTGCTTTGATGCGTCTCAATCAAAGAAGATTTATCATGCCTGGTAAGGGTGGCCACCCCTACGTTTCTCCATAAGGAAAAGAAATGACACACAACAACGTTCCTTTTCCCTTGGGGTGTATCGGGGGACCCACCTCCACTCCTGGCTAGGTGGAAAGCACCACACCAGCCAGCCGAGAGGAACTTCACAGGGAAGAAGACTCAGGAAAGTTGTGAGAGACAAATGAAACGGGGGCAAGGCATTTCTGTGATGCCTTGTTCACAGGGCTTTCCTGGGTGGGGGGGGGACCCCCGGCCACGCTAACCTTTCTGCTCCCAAGGGCAGCTCACCAACCTCTGGATGGTGGCCTGAGGACATGGCACACCACAGCATCCAAGTTTCTTTTCTTTCCGTTTTCTTTCCTGCTACAGGCCCCTTTCATCACTGCTAAGGACACCATGCCACCAGAGAAGGATGTAAAGCATCGGCTGAGACAAGAAGGGATTTCCCCTCCCTCAGCAGCCGGACGCCCTCCCGGCATCGTACATCTGTACAAGTACATTGGTGAGGGCACACGCGTTGCTAATGCCAGTCGGTCCAGCTGCACGCAGGACACCAAAGCCACCGTACAGACTTGACCGTTGAATGAAGAGCAGAAATTTTTTACTGCCTTTCAAAAGCAGTTCTGCGCTTCCCAAGTGAGTCTCAGCCACAGCACTTTGTGGAAAGCTTTTCCTGCCTGAGGAGCACCAGGAGTCACGTAAATAAAACACCTCCAGGAGGGTCTTGCTTGCCTTTGCTTGTCATCAGCAAAGGCATACCCTGCCCTACCAATCCCTCTCCGTTAATGCAAGGTTTTCCGAAGCTTTGCTCAGCCTCGCATAGAGCAGAATTACATAGATGTAACATTTCTAAATTTCAGCAAAAGCAATGGTGAAGAATTTAATACGCTGTGAGTTTATATATTCCATTTTAGGAAGCTTATTCTACAGTTTCCCTTGGCTGTGTCCCACTTTGCTCATAGTATTAAGGCCCAGCTATTTGTTTCACTCATCTAAGCAGAAACCTAAAACTCCACCCACACCAGGAGCACAGGACGCTGTATCATCATGAACAATCCATTATGTATTTTTAGGACTACTTCAAGAAAATGACTAAAACCAAAAAAGGTAAATCAAAAAAGGTAAACTTTACATCCCTGTGAAGTGTTCAGTCTTACAAGTCTCTGGAGAAGGGGTACTTGCACATTGCAAGGCTGACCTCTAATTGAAAACAACTGTATGGGTTAGAAAGGATTTCTGAAATATTTAAAGCCAGCACATGGAAATAAAGGCCATTCCTGATTTAAAATGGCTGAACTGGTTTCCCTCAAGCCCATATGCATGAAACCAGTTTCAAAAGGAAACCATGTGGAAGAGTTCAGCTCAGTACATGAAGTTTCAGAAAGTTATAAGCAATTGTAAGCACTGGAGAAAGAGCAAAAATAGAATTAAAAACACTTTAGCAACCTTACCCAGCACAGAAAGCACCACTCCCGACAGAGCCTCTGGCTCCAACAGATACGTAACATACACACAGCTCTCAGAACACAAGTATTCCCACTGAAGTCAATAAATTATACATTGACCTAAGTACAATCCTAAAATTGGGCCAGAAAATAAAACTTCCAGAGTTTGCACCTTCTTTTATTACTATCAGTAAGGACATTTCCTTATGTTTAGAGCCTTTGTTTCTGGTTAACATTTACCTAATCACAGTTTCTTGTCATCAGGTTTATTTCTAGTTGTCCTGCCAGAGGGCTGCTCACGTTTTTTAGAAAAAGTTTTCAATGATCTTCTCCCCCATCCCCTGAATATTTTTCCTTCCCCTGAGCCGCATTGGCCTGTGACTCCCTCTTCATCTGCAGTTACTCCAAACCACCTCCCAGGTTTTCCCAGGTGTGAAATCGTGCCTGGAGAGAGGGGCACTGCCTTCCCCCTTGTATTCCCGACACTAGTTTGCAAGTTGAGGAAGATGCTGTGCTCCTGACCCAAGCCAGCAATAGTTCATGGCTGCTTGGGAAACTACCTTGTGGGTGTATAACTTTCAGGCCCTGGTGTTGCCCACACAAACAGAAAACAAGAAATATCAGATAAAGGAGGCAGGACTGAGCAGTAAACTCCCAGGGCTGTTAGGCAAGGGCTTCCTTTAGGAATACCATGTTGCAAAAGGGTCTGAAAGCTCCAAACAAGAGCTGAGCCTCTTTTGTTCATATTTTGTTCAGTAAAAATTAATGACACACCTCTTCAGTCCCCTCTGAGTGCCACGCTGTCCCTAGTAACAGAGTGCTGTGAAAAAATGTCCAAGAAGATCCCCTGATTTTACTCATTTACAAGCATATACAATCCAATTTTCAGTTGATTGACTCATGCACTTCTTAGAGGGAAGTACAGGCACAAATCTCTGCAAAGCCAAGGGCTAAGTGTGAGGCACAGGATGAGAGTGTGCTAATTTAAAAGAGTGGGCACCCGTTCGTTACCCTTGTCGCAGAGCTAGTGACCGGACCGCGGTGCGTTGTGTGCCGAGGGCGCACAGCAAGTCACTCTCTGCACGTGAGTCATGCACCAGTCTGGGATTCCCGGGCTCTTGGCTAATTCAGTAAGGCCAAACTCTTATCTCTTTTGCTTACATTTTTAAACTTGTTTGCTTTTAGTCCTTCCTCACTCCTGGCACTCGGTGGGGACAGGATTTAATTCTTTGGCATCGCAAGGGTTTCCAAGGCAGACCCAGGGTTTGCCAAGGCATCTATTACAGTACCAGGACCTCCATGTTAATGAGTCTGTGATAAAGCCCAGGATCAATCAGAGGCAGCAGCAATTTAAACAAACTCAAAAAGAAATTCTATCTTCCAACAAAGAAATAAACTTTTTCCCCACAGGGTTTGAACCACTCCACCACTGAAGAGCTGTGCTGGTGCAGAGGGAGCCTGGAGTGAAATTCAATGTGAAATAATCATAACCCATATAACTGGTATTATCCAAGCTGGAAAGTAATGCAAGTAAGCAAGCACAAGTAAATGACACTGGATTTCTTTTCGAGTTGTTTGGCTTTAAATGTGCAAAGTCTTAAATACAGCTTCTATATCTACATATGTATATAAGGATTTTTCATGTTATTTTGAATTTTATAGGACTGTAAACCAGAATGTAATTGGAATAGGACATTGAAATAATGATCTCCTGCAGCTTCAGAAACTAAGAAGAATACAGAGCTGTGTACATATTTCCTTCTCCAAGGAAGAAATAAATGTACTGTGATGATTTCTGTCTCTGGAGAAAGAAACATAGTGTTGCATTTTGTGGTTTTCTAAATAACATTCGTCAAACGAAGGGCTATTCAGAGGTGTGAAGTACAGCATATGCTAATTGGCCCCAGGACTAGCTTGAATATCCAGACACCTGTGAGAATTTAAGTCATAGCTGATAAGGAAGTCTTTATTATGCTTATACTTGGGTAAACTGAAAACAGTCTCATCCTCGTTCATTTTTCCTTCTCACAATTGGCTAAGTAAACCCAAGCCCATTGTCACCGAGGTTTATCATCTCTGGATGTATATCCATCACGTTAATCAAGTTGCTTGCTGTTCGGGTACATTACGTAGAAGTTATATCAGCCAAGTTGTGATGAGTAGAAAGTAGAGGAAATAATAGAGAACTTTTTTCTCCAAATCTAGGCAGATGGGAGTGACAGATTACAGGATTCCCAAGTGCCAGCTGGGTCACATACTACTCTGGAACTCAAAATTCCATCATCCTAGTTGGGGATTCTTCATCCACTAAATGCACTAAATGCTTTCCTGGCGGTCAGAAATTTCAAGGTACCATTTCAAGATGTTGTGATATTTATAAGCCTAAGCCAGCGAAGATCTTCCCACAAGGAACGAAGGTTCACGTCCTCTTAGCCTTTGCAGCTTATGATGGGTGTCATTTGCCTTTCTGTCTCTTGTAACAGCATGCTGTATGTTTGAATTTTATCACTCCTCCAGCACTCTAGTTATGTGTCTTTATTTAGTGATAGACCTGGAAGATGAGTGATTGTTTCTTCTGACTAATACATTATCAGGTTCAAAACAAGCCAGTTGCCTTTAAAGTGTTCTCAGATCCATTTTAGAGAGCTATTATCCCCATTTAAGAGGAGAAAAAACTGAAGCACATAGATGTTAAGCAATATGCTCACCTTTATGCGTTTTGCCAAGAGGAAGAACACAACCCATTACTCAAACTGACAAGCGTATT
Organism: Phaethon lepturus; assembly: GCF_000687285.1. NCBI lineage: Eukaryota > Metazoa > Chordata > Aves > Phaethontiformes > Phaethontidae > Phaethon > Phaethon lepturus. Next base: position 181,875 of record NW_010562606.1, read on the forward strand.
TCCTGCCCTCTGTATTCTGGTGTCAGCTGACCTTGGCAATATGGAACAACATTTTCTCACATGTGATTTTGCTCTTTTTTCTTTTTTTTTTTCTTTTTTTTTTCTTTTTTTGCTTACTACCATAATCTTTTACCTCAAGTGTTTGGCCTTAATTACAGTAAACATTTTTCCATTTCTGTAGAGATGGGAAAGGCACTGGAATAGAACTGGATGGTTTAAGTTCATCATCTGTTCATCTCTTGATAGAGATCAATAGAGATTAGAGGTAAGTCTGTTTTTATCCATATTAATTTTCAAAAGCTAAATGATATGCAACAGATTTATAATTAAGCAGAAGCGACTATGTTTTTGTACAGCTTAGTTAAATGGATTTGCCACTATGCATTAGAGTAGAAGCTATAAAAACAGACCAGATGTTGCATTTTCCCCCTGCTTCTGTGCTGCAATTTGCATGAGAGCATCCTACATCCTAAATAAAACTTGAGGTTAAAGTTTTCTAACCTGGGGATCTATTTCTAGTCTTCTAAAACCATACTGGCTACCCAAATAAGGTGGCTTCATTTAGACAGGGGATGAGCAACCTCAGCTAGGAGTAAAATCTGAATTAAATTTACTCAGGGCCTTAATGTGCCTGAACACAGTGGCAGGTTCACGGTCCAAAAAAGCTTCTCATGTGGCTCCTGCCGTGTAGCCCAGACATTTACATTTCTGCCACAGATAAAACCGGCTTAGTCACAACACTGCGAGGCCTATCTCACAAGTGAGATGCGGCAGGAACCCTGCACCAAATTAATGTAAGCCTTCCCAAGGGTCCTTAGCATACCCTTAGCCTCCCTTACGACGCAGGGGAAAGTCAGCTAGGCAAAACGTGGCACTTCTTCTGCACGTCTCCATGCAGCGGTTGCAAGATTTGCTTTCATAACGCCATCCTGATGGATTTCAAACGGGGATTGGCGCTCCCGCTGGCTTTGTGGAGATACTTGGTTGAAAGCAGGATTCAGCCTGAGGTATGAGAAAGACAGATTGCGTAAGCCAGTACCAAGCACCTGAGACTCAAAGACCTAAAGAAGTACCTCTGCGTTTGAGACTGGTATCAGCTTGGCTGGCAAGCGTTTCACCCTGTTCACTTAGTGAGGACAGAAGGGGACACTGGCCCCGTGATCCTCATCTCTCCGTTGCTGGAGCTGGGCAGAGCGAGACCTTGCAGGTGAGATCTGGTCCTCACCGCACACAGTGCGTGTTTTACCACTCTCTTTGGTGGAGTCAGGCTTCCACAATATTCCACGTTTCGTTCACGGTGAAGTCACCGGGGTTATTCACGAGGCAGAGATACTAGGAGATAGCCCTCACATGATGGAAAAGGGTACGCCTGGGCAAGGACCTATTAAAATCAACATTACACACAACTGCTTCCATGGGGAGCTGCTTTTCTCCAATTATTAGCCACAGTGATTAAGTGCGCCGGGTGACTCACAGAACTTACGTTGCCCATCAACAGCGAAAGCCATTTGGAATTAGATAAATACCCTTAAATTGTATTCTTTAACATATGTAGCTCACAATACTTTGAGCACCGGTAGCTGTGATGTGAATCATCTCGATGCACGGAAAGTTTGTTGCTACTTCGTTTTTTTAAAAAAACAGCATGCCTAATAGCTCCTAGAAACGAAAAGATCACCCCAGCCAAGCAACAAAGAACGAGCACTGGTGTTGATTAAGCATTTTTGCTTCACGCATTCAGTTTCTAGCAGCCTGGCTTTACAGTGTGCTACACATCCTGCATGTCCTCGGTGCAGCTCATCGAATGAGCATGTAACCGGGGAAAAAACATTCTGCAGTGTATATGCCAAATTATCATTTCCAGAAGTAAAAGCAGATAGTTATTTCTCAGTTCAGGGGTCTCTCTAATTTCCAACTAGCTCTTTAAGAGAATTTCTTAATTTTTGAGCCCTCCATACTACTTTATAGTAATTTATTGATGCAAACACTTTTAAAGAAACCAATACCCAAGGAGGAAACGTCTTATGAGTACTGGTTTCAGAATAAGTCAGTATTTTGAAGAAACGTAGCTGCTCACTGTATGCCAGGATTTCAAAAAAAGCCCAAGAACATCATTAGCATCTCTAGGCAGCTAAATTTAAAAAAAAAAAAAACAAAACAAAACCCTGCCCTTTAGTCTCTTGGATTGATTGATGGAACATTTCTTGTTGTGAATAATTCAATGCCTTGGAACAGTATTCCAATCACAGTCGATTATAAATTAACACTCATTTTAATTGATGCAGATAATCATGCCAATGTCACAGCAAATACATTATCAAGCATTACATATGGATGCTGTAATGTAAACAAGAAGCTGAGAACTCCATTATCTGCTGGTGCATCACTACTAAGTAATTTCTAAATATTTCATCATTGTTTAGACTGCATTCAGATTGCACACAATAACTTGCTGCTTATAAACAGGAGATGCAACTGTTTTCTTAGGTATAATTAGCAACTAAAAGGAGGGAGATTTCCTTTGTCACCAGTTGAGAGGCTTGCTCAGGATACTGGAAGAGAAAATATCTTCCCTGGACTCCCATAATAGGCCATACTTCCCTCCTAACAAGTAGAAAAGTTTGACTGAGGTGAAAGGGCTAACAAACGACTGATAAATAAGCTCTTCTTTTTATACAGAATCAAAGGAAAACATGACTGCTCACAGCACTGAGGACAATAACCCTTTGCCTCAGTTTCCCCTCCTTGGTGCTGTGAATGACTGGTAAGGATATAGACCCTTTTTATCTTACTGCCTTGCTTTTCCCTCTCCATGGAGTCATACTCACATTTTGTGTGTTAACACAGTCCCAGAGTAAGGAAATGCATGCTGGCACATTCTTTTCCAGTCCTCAGAGCAAAACGCTGCCTGTCATCTTTTTTTACCACAGCTCTCCTGCATTTGTTCATCGAACGGCTAGAGCTGCTGCAGGGCTCAGCGAGGTTCTTCTGCTCCTTTCTTTAGAGCTTTTTAACCGGTGGGCTTTTAATACGTGAATGAAATCTGTGCTTTCCAGAGCAGAGCCACAAACAGGTATTTCATTCTTGAGATCCTCTGATCCCTGCTGCTCTTCATTCACAGAAATAAATGCAAGGTATAAAATAAATGTAGACTCATCCTGTTGAGCTAAAGTACTTTTGTATATATAACAGATTCTGGCCTCACATATTTTTTGGTCGGTGTCATATTAAGATCTTGTTTCTGGTTAGACTCGATAGACACTGATATAAAACTCCCACATTATTTCAGCATCTCCTGTTATTTTGGGGTTAGAAGAGAACTAACTACGAAAAGTATTTAGGAAAGTTTCTCCTGATATGAAACTGAAGTCCTGTCCATATCACTTGTTTGTAGACATAGACAGTAAACTAGTTTGTAACTCAGGCTTTCCTCTATGTATTCCCACCTCATTTTAAGCCCAAAATTGAGATTTCTGCAATCGAAGTGATCAAAAGCAATCCAGAAAAGGCATTTCTAGCTATATTTGGAAGTTCATCTCAGCCATTAAGAAAATATATAGCAACTCCGTGGAGAGGAAAATCAGTGATGTTAAAATAGCCGTAGCATATTATGTAATGCATTTTCTCTGTATTTATATGTTTCTTTCTAATAGTCATGTTATTTTTTACTGGGAAATGAGCTGAAGCCTACATTTTCGAACAGATTATTCAGCCCTCAATCCTGTTCCTAACCAAAACTAAATAACAATTTTATAGCCATAGCAGATGTAGGTAACATTGATCAGTTATAATAGCTGTGCCTGCTTCTCCAGTAGTTTCAGGTTATGAATCCTGACTTTTGAATGAAAACATACATTTTGCTGTACAAACCAAGTGGATTTTGGAACACTCAACTCAAAAAAACCCCAACAACTTCCACTAGCCAATTTTGAGTTACAATCTTCCATAAAGGGCTTTCCTATTTGTCTCCAGAAAAAAAAAAAAAACAACCTAACTTGGTCTTTAACAGCTGTAGTCCAGCCTAAGCCTGCTCATCACCATTAGGTAGGGTAGTGTATATTTATTAATTCTCCCCGCTCCTCTCCCTGATTTTTGATTGTCAGGGTTAGTCAGCCATAAAAATGCAGCTTTTGTGCAGTCAGAACATCTCATGATTTTTCATGTAGCACTTCATTTTGTTTGTCTACAGAAAACAATTGTGAAGTTAGGGTTCGTTCAGATAACAGGACATTTCACTCAGCCATCACATTTTGACATTTGATAAGTAATTAACTAAAGGAAAGAACAGCTGTGTTAAGAAAATGCTTAGTGACAGCATGTAGATGATTTAAGGCCAATTCATGAACGACATAAGCCCCATTTAAATTTAAAATGTCCCGAGATGCACAGTAAAAAAACCCCTGTATTATGTCTTTCCTTTGCAGTCTAACAAAGAGTTAGCCTTCATCAGCTTGAATATCTGAATGTGCCATCAAATACTCCTGTTATCTAGGATGGGAAGTTTAGACTCCCATATCCTAAAGACCAACCTTATGACAAATAGTAAATATAAAATACGATAAATAATTACAAAAGAAGGGAGCTCACTGGATTTCTTTCTTAAACTTAGCAGCATTTTCCCTAGCTTTTGTGTCATAATTTCTCTCATGCCAGTCATTTAGAATAAAAGATCAGATAGATCAAACTTGGTATGTTTGAAATAAAAACGAGTAGTAAGCTAAGTACAATACTATGGACAAGACAGAGAAGAGGAAAAAAGAACAAGCAATATGGGAAAATCATGACGTCGGTGGCAGATGACAAAGGAAAGCAGGTTTATGAATGAAAAGCATTCTGAAAAGTCAGCTCTCCAAAACAGACCAGGGTTTTGGCGGGTCTCACGTACACGGTTATCGTTACTCGCACAGCGGATAAACCACGCTGACACTCGCTCAGTGACCATTTGAGGACTACCCATACAAGAAGATGATCAGTTTTGGTAACATAGATGGTAAATAAACAATTTTGCTTCTCTAAAGATACCTTCCTGAGGCTCTCCTTACCTGGATCTTAGCCACAGTACTCAGAATGATATTAATAGATTTCTCTTGGCTCTTGAAGCGATTTGACCTCAAATGGCTGTGGTAGTAGGTAGAGTATGTATCAGCCTGCAAAGCTAGCCAGCGTATGCCACACCCTGCCGTTACAAATACTGCCGTTCTCCTTCTACAGCTGCTTCGTTGGCGGGTTATTATTCCAGGACAAGGATTCAACTGCTGGTGGTTAATCAAAGCTATTACGCCTGCTTCAAAAGAGAAAAAAGAACGAAGGTACAAGCGCCTTACTACCACTCCCAACAGCCAGCGACCGAGAGAGGCTTGCAGCAGCCTCCCAGAGAAGAGACAAGGCCTGCCATGGTTCTCCTATGCCTGCAGAGCCATTCCTGTATGCATCTGGCAGATGTGAATATCCCGGTCAGAGGGAGATATGAACAAATCCATTTGGCTGGATGTGCCTGCGCCACGTGGGCACGGTTCTTCAATTATTTCTGTTTTGTCCTTCATCGAAGACCAATTGGTCAGGCAAGGCCAGGGGAGAGAAAATACTTTCTGCTTTTGGAATGAGGGAGTGTACAAAGGTTTCCAGCTACACACAGGGTCTGGTGCGCTTCGGGGAGCAAGCGGTAAAGCTACCGAGGGAAGACAGCCACGGACGCAGCCCACGGCAAGCCAGCGGACCTCTCGGGCGGTAAAACAACTTCAGAGCTTTGCAGAAGTGGACGAAAGTGCTCGAGACAGACGCCTGACAAGTATGACGGCTGTACCTGCTCTAGGGAGAAGGCAGGAGGCTGCCGAAGGCGGGAGGCCGAGCCCGTGGCCTGCTGGATGGAGGCAGCCTGCGCCCCTGGGGCAGTGGTGGTGCTGGCCCTCAGCAGCTGCAGGGCTGTCCTGAAGCTACAAGGCAGCTTCAGAGGCTTGGTCAGGCTTTCCCCCATCGGCAGTAGGGAAGGGGAAGAAGCATAACCAAATTGTTTTTGGAGGCCTGTGACCCTTCTCGCCGAGCTAAACCAAAAAGTGCTGTGACTTCCTTGAGTGACAGCTAACAGTCCTCAGTCGTGACAGTCACAGACCCGCTGGATCATGACTGCTAAGAGACTGTTTGTTCCTTTTCAATGAAATGAACATAGGAAACATAAAATGTGGAAGTGACAAAAAGATTTTCTTATATGTGGAGAAGGTGACATTTAGCACTAGGCATGAGACTGTTAATAGCATAGAGCTTTCTCCTGACAGTTAATACCAGGATAAAAAAAAAAAAAACATCCGGAAAGTAGGACTTGTGTATATTCTGCTATGTTTATAATTCAGAATTAATATAGAACACAGAGACATTGCTTTTAAAAAATCCTTTTCCTGACCATAACTGTATTTTAAGCCAGTCACAGGATGTTGATATGCATTTATTAAGTTGAAAAGCTAGCCCCAACAGATAGCGGCACTGCACTAGTGCATCAGTTTGTGTCTTTATTATTATGATAAAAGATTTTGAAGGGGAGCAGTTGCTTACGAGATTACATAGGGTATATGATCAAAAACCTCAGCACGGATGCCAGTTGTAACTAGTTGTTAGCTCGAGGTCAAATGAGAAGGTTTCTGGCATAGAACAATTACACAGCAAAATAAACAGAAAGTATAAAGCTGTTCTCCAAATCAGCAGTCAAGCAGATCTAGTCTGTCAATAAAGCACACCAGATTCAAGCTGAAATTCCAAGGCTGGAAGTGCAATTTTAAAAGGTGTTACAGATCATTTGTTGCATGTTATTGTATAATAGCAGTAACTATAACTCATTTAAGAAGTTGCTGTTCACTCAGAATGGCTCTCCTACCACCATAGGCCACCTGGCATGGAGCAGTTAACGAGATCCTAAAGGGTTTTCAAATAAAAGATTAGCATTTACTTAACTGAGAAAGTCTGTCCCATGATAATTTGTATCAGTACAATCCTTTGCTATACTTTCAAATAAACACTGAGGAACTGTGCTGATGTTTATTTTATTTCTTAAAGAAACCATTCCTTCTAGAACTACAAATGTGACAGATAAAGCATGGATAATTTGTTTTGCAAGGATAAAAACCCTTTTCTCACTTCCATCAGATATCTAGAAATCACTGGTACCTTGAGGTTGTTGATCTGCAAACAGATTCAGACCCAAAAGAGAAAAGGGCCTATCTATCTACTGTAAGAAATACAGCCAAGACCATGTCTGAGTTAGTTAGGCATGAATTCCTGACAGGCAAAGGATAAAACGTACACAAGCATTATCGCTGCTGAATCTGGTTTTAAAAAAGTGAATTAACAGCTGCAATAAATTGTCTTTTCCAGTAGGAGCTTCTATACTTATATTTGCATATATATTTTCCCAGAGTCATTCCTAAGTATATGTCAAAGGCTCTCGGGAGGCACGCATTAATAAATATTCTGCATATAAATTATGAGGGGGGCGTCATCAGCTATAGCTGGAGTTCACCCCATCTCCAGCTACTGCAAACTTCTCCTAGTCAAAGATGACAGATCCTTGGACCTCAAAAAAAGCCTTGGAAGGAGCATGCTGCCCTTGAGACGCACCTGGTTATGCCAAGCTTGAGGGGGTCCCAAAAATGCAGACGTGTTGAGGGAAGCAACACCCACATGTTCGTATTTCAGCTGACATCCAGCTGAATGCTCTCAGCAGTGTTGTTTTCGCTTCTCAGTTGTGCTGGGGGAAGAGCAATCTGCCAGGGCTCAGCCTACTCACTGCCTGCTTTCTGCCAAGCCTGTTCCGCGGGGAGTACGTGGGCAGCAGCCCCTCAGCTCCCCAGGGGAGCAGGGCTGCAGTTCAGCCATCCCTTATGTGCCCCTGTCCTCAACAAGTGGCTGCACGCAGGGCACCGATGCCACAGTCAAACCATTAATAACTATCAGCGATCGGTTCTCATTGGACTGTACTGATTTTTGAAGCACAGTAAGTCTTTACAGCTTAAGGGCAAGGACTGCCGGTTTGGGCTGCCCAGTTATGAAGTTAATCACCAAATGTCCAGTAAGTTTTGACATGAATTATCACCTTTCTTTATTTCAAGCAGGCAGCCGGAATCACTCGCTGTTAGACCGATAGTTTTCCTTTTATGGTTTACAGATTTTGTGTCTAATTGTGAAGAAAGCCATTTTTGGAATGCCTGGGCAGTACACGCGTGAATCACAGCAGCAAGCCATTGCTTCTGTCTCCCAACATGTATCATGGAACTATTTTCTTCCATCCCTTTTGTAGTACAGTACATTCTACACTGTGAATCATTTTCATGCAAAAATAGAAACCAGTGATGACTCTATGTTCACTTCACAACAGAGAAGCAAGAACCGGCACCCCATAATTAAAGTGCCAGGTTTAGTGGCATTGTAACAAATTGCTGCACAGACGGGCTTGAGTGTCAGCTGTAGAGAGCTTAATAGACCCCTAAGCACATGTTTCCTAATAAAATATGATTTAAAAAAAAATAAATCAAATTCTGGTCCTCAGGGAAGATCCAAAATAACACATAGATACCTAGTGCCATATCCAAAAAGGGGTTTGGATGTTGTAACGCTTAAAAATGCCATACCTAAAAGCAAAATGAAATGCTGCCATTCACAATGCTGAGTTAGGTGGCTATCATCCCTGTGGAGTGAATAACTGGAATTAAGCCCCTGGGAATCAGATTTACCATCTACAGCGTGCTGGGGTGCGGGAAGTGAAATGCTTAGGTCAGGCAATATATTTTGGCCATCTCTTCCACAAATCCTACCTGTGTTGCACGCTGGTTCTGCTGAGCTGTGTCTCCTAGAGATGAGCCACTCGGAGCCAGGAGCGTCGCCCTCCTCAGCAGAATGCCGCACCTGATCTAGTAGTCCTGCTGGCAGGCTGGCAATGCTCACTCACGCTCATCGCCACCCTAACACGTCTGCTCGGCTTCTCTCCGGCCTGGAGCCTGCACCTGCTTGGGCTGTGGGCAGAGAAAGCCTACGCCTTCCTGCAGAAGATCGTGTAGAGATTCCCGTAGGTGCCTAACTCAGACCGTGACAGATGTTCATTTTGTGAAGCATAGTAGGGATTGCAGCTGCTCAGCATGGCCCATCGTTTAGTTCTGCTGGAAGAAGAGACAGCAGTAATACTTCAATTTCCCAATTTAGCAAATTCAGTCAGGTAAACTTAAGACACCAGCTGTTCAATCTCAGTGACTGTGTCTGAAGCAATTGTCCCTTCGGTAATACTCCAATGTTAAGAGTAACTTATTCCCAGTTCTTCACTGGGAATACATCAAACTGCCTTTTTTTTTTTTTTACTGGAAGTTGTGTGACTAGCGGACTATTTGGTGAGGTGCGGGATCCACAGATGGGAAGCATAGCTAGCTCAGAGTTACACGGGTTGGTATTGCCTGTGCGAGGATAGCTGGCAATTTAATAAACATACAGGATATTTTGAGTGAAATAGTAAAATGGAGCTGCAGTGGCCTTGAGTTTGTTCTCTTGCAGTTAATCAGGAATTGTATTAGAGGCCAGAGAAGTCACAAGACAGAGTGCTACTACTGAAGCGATTAGGATCAGCCTCAGTACTGCAAGGGCTGAAAGCATTTTAAACTTTATGGAATTGTAATTTAAGGAAGAAAGGAATTTTACCAATCATTTTTCTGCCACACGCAGATGATACGCATCCAATCCACTCGCTCCTGTTTTCAGCTGCAGAAATATTCATACCTTGGCTCATCTACAATTTGAATTCATCCTAGCCACACCACCAAAATACACCTCCTTCCTAATCTGGCAGATGCTCTCAGTTCTTTTAAACCCTTGCAAGGGAAGAAAAAAACCCCCAACTGTTTATGTGGTCTATTTTTTAGAGAATGGTTAACAATAGTAACAATATCTATCACTTTTCATTTTGCACACCATAAAGGGCTTTCAAGATTGAATAGTTACAAGGAGAAATCCGAGGTGTTTTAGTAGCCTTCTGAAGACATTTTGGCCAAAATCCTGTAAACATGAGCTGATGTGTCACCTTTCTTGCAGCAGCAGTCTCGTTGCCATTAAAAAGACAAATCCTGCAGTACAGTTCTTCACAAGCTGTGCGTAAAAGATCGAGGGGCAACCTCCAAGACAGGACCACAGTCAATAACTGGGGGAAGTAACTTCTTAGGCCGCCACAGAGAGATTCACTTCTGGATCTCATTTATTAGTATCTCTGGTCTCTGGCGGGTGTGAGTTTATTCAAATAAGGCAGCCCCTCATAGCACTGGCTGAGCTGACAGTCCAGAGGGCTGAGCTGATTTGCATTACGTCGCATGTGCTCAGGCCGTACGTAGAGCTCCTATGCCTCAGCTGACACATGGCAATTTATGTACACGTTTTGCATTTCAGATGTTCATGCATAATTTATTAGTGGAAATGCTAATTTGCATAGTACTTACTGGGGCGAAGTAAATTTTTGAGGACCTCTGGACAGCAGAAGAAAACATAAACTACCTGGGTTTTGAAAAAGAAGCAATTACGGTGAGCTGAGGCACTGTTGTCACTGTTTCTGGTTTTGCAATGGTTTCTATCAGCTTTTCCTTCCAAGTAACTGTTTTTCATTATGAATGCCCTCAGGCAGGGTAACCAAATTTACTGTAAAATGAAGGACCTGCGTACATGACTGGGCACAAACAAGTCTGAGTGGGTTTTTGCCTTCAAAATGGTTGGTTAGACAGGTCTGGTCTGAAACATCTCTACGAGAGTGATATCTACCCAGGCTGTGTGTCTGCAGAAGCAGAAGCCCTGTTTTTCAGATGCTGAGTGGGGATAGCTTCTAATGTAAACTACTATTTAAGTCCCAGTTCAGCAAAGTTCATGCTTGACTTTGAGCACAGGCATCGACCTCTTACTCAAGTTAATCACATGCTTAATTTAATTAAGCTTTAATATGTTAGGTGGGGATGGAAGTAAGCATATCCTTAAAAATATGCTGTATCAGGACTTATTCCATAGATGGTCAAGATACGGACTGAAGGCTTGATCCAGATACCACTGACATTAATAGGAGACCTCAGCGGCCTTTGGTTGAAGCATATAAATGGGAGTCACAGGCATGCTTCCATGTTGGAATACATAAATCAGTTTTTATATCATGTAATTTTAATCTGATTGATTTACTTACTTGCATGCAAAACCTGGCAGTTGGAGGAGAGCTGAAAGCTTAATGTTCTGGTGTAGCGTTAATGTACTGGAAGAAAAAGTCAGCACAGACAGGAGGATGATAGGACCTTCAAGCTACTGATTCTTCCCAGACTTCCACATGACGGACAAGAACAATATGGTGGGGCTGAAGGTAGAATCTGACTCACAAGTATGGCCCATCATTTTGCATAGGTATTTTTCAAGGTTCTGATCTTGCTTAAGCACATCTCCCCATAAAGCTGAGGCTCCAATGCTTTTCTGAAGTGTTAGCCATAATTGAACAATCTTACAAAACTACTCTGAATAGTGGAAAAATATTTATTTTACCATAACCATCCTTTATTGGACAATGCTTGAGGAAAAAAAAAACTTAGAATAAAATTTAAATACTTAAGTCTTCAAGCAAAAATAGAAGAATTATAGATGGCAAAATCCAAAAACCTCTTCAGTAAGTTAATTTGAGCTGAGACTGTCAGACCCATTACTGCGGAGTAGCTTGACTGAATGGCTCAAAATTCATATTCCACTTTTGTTTACATCCCCACATCACTGAGATTGCTGTGCCAAAGAGTAAATAAGTCCAGAAAAGGATTTCCTGGCTAGGATCTGCATTGGGGTTGTAAGTTAACACAGAAAACAGGCCCTCCCCATGGTGACTGAGTTAGAATAGATGTGTATTATGAGCAATATTAAGGCTCTTTTCTGCCTGGCAACAGGTTTACATAGGCTATATTCAGTGGTTCTGTGTGGGTGCCCGGAACAGCCTTCTAAGCTTCACTGAAGAGGTAAAAAACTCTGTTCAAGAGGTGAACAGCTTTTTTACTGGGTGCCTATCATACCAGACATAGCATGGTGAACAGGAAACTATCAAGCACAGCGATTCAGGGCAAAAGTATTGTCCAAGAGGATATGGAGAAGGCAACTTCTGAGCAGTGGAGTTCAGAGCAGCTGAACTGAGTCCAATGCCTCTGCTCTGTTTGTTGGGAAGATGAAGTTATCTCACAAGAATGACTGTGGACCAGAAAAGTTCAGAATTGTTGGAGTTCAAACAATTAAACCCATCTGCTCTATATTTTGAACAGAAATATAGGAGTAGGATGGGAAAGGAGCAGCAGTGGCTCTGCTTTTCATGGAAAGCAACTCAAGAGTTGAATATGCAGGTTTATTTTGTGATTGCTTGCATCCACAAAGGGGAGACTGGTGGCAAGAAATGAGGAAACAGGGCACGTACACAAAAATGTGGACCTTTGACTACACCACTCACATCTCTACTGGCAGGGGGAATAAAAATACTTCTTGTACATGAAAATTGTGAAAACACAAAAGCTAAATATTCTGAGGAACATATTTTAAAACTCAGATGAAGTAGACAAAACAGGTCATGTATTATCTACTAAAGAGTGATCCCTAGAGCTTTCACCCACTTATACTGTGAAAGCAAGACACAACTATTGTTTCTCATATTGTACATATCTACATAAAGGCTTACTTTGCCTTTAAGACATAAGGTGCTGGGATTTCTTTGCAGTGTTTATGAGTATGTTGCTAGCGTTTTCCCTGTGAAATCTACAAAAGTAAGAAAAAAGTAGGCAGAAGCACTTGGTAACAAGATATTAGCTTTTGGTTTATAGATAGATACGTTCCCTCTAGCTTCTTTAAAACTGTTGAGCTGGGCTTCTTGAAGAAATCTCATACTGCATAACTACCTAGTATTAGCATTGGCTGATTAAGCAGGTAAATTGAGTTTCTTGTGCAGTTTATTCTCTGAAGACATATTGGAAATGTAAACTCTCATTTGAATTTATTTTAATCGAACGTTAGTCAAAGACTGATGAAAGCACAAACTAATAGTGGATCCTAATCGTTTCATCAGTGAAATTATTAAAAATGGAGGAGAGTGGATTCTTATGAAAATTATTGAAATAGCTTATCAATCCAGAGCTATGGACATGTTTGCAGGCTAAGAGAAGCCTCTTGGCTTGAGAGTGTTCCCCAGAGGTATACTAGATTAGCAGTGAAATTTTGCCCTTCAGCATGATTGGCAAGGTAGGGTCTGCCTCCCCCCTTTGAGGAAACAAAGTGCAACTGAAGTGGAGGACACCATTCACATGGCTTTCATCCTATTATGCTAACAGTGAATGAATGTAACCATCAGCATTTTTGGTGAAAACATCCTACTTTGACTAGGTGCAGAAGAGAAGGCTGATGAGGGCTGAAAGAAGAAACACACACATTTGAATATTCAATGCATTTTCCCCACGCTTCTGATATAAAAAATAATTATGTCAGATGTTCTTTGAAAACTGCCAATTTGCTTAAGACTATTCGGCAAGTTACCTCAATAGCTGCTTGTCTGCACTTTGCAGACAGATTGCAAGGAGGTACTTTTCTCTCAGATGCAGATGAGGAATAAGGTCTTGGGAATGATGTAGATGCTTCCAATCTGCTTCACTAGCAATGACTTTTTAACTGCCAACATGGCAGGCAAACTTATCTTTAGACAGAGGCAGCCAAGAAAGTAAAGAACATGGATACGAAACCTTCCCCCAAATACAATTTTCCCCAATTTCATTGCTTTTGTAAGTAAGATTACTCTTTAATAAGAGGAAAACAGCAAAAGCATTTTATACCTCTTCAGTAGCCAAAGAGAATTTATCAGAACCTTGGCAATAAAACCCATCCTCAAGTGTAATTTATGCCCAATAAATGACTGATCTACAGCACAGCAATTTGGGCCACTCTGTGAGGGATCTCGTAGGATATCACGTAGATATTCCTTCAGGGTATGTGGAGGTTTATCTCCTTAGCTAATGCTTCCTTCGGGAAGGGTAAAGGATGGGAAAATTCAAGAGAAAGAAAAAGCTGCCAGAAGTAAAGTTTTTTCGGGGGTAGCATTTCTTCCAAAGCCCAGTAAAGAATCACAAAAAGATTTTAAAAGATTTTGGGGGAATCCACTGGCTGCAGAAACCCCCACAGCATCAGTGCAGTTATGATGCTATAGCATGAGGGTGGAAGAGGATGGAAAAGCTAGCAGGGAGGCATAACTTCCCTGCATGTTTAGCCTGGGCATCTCAGCCCATTTCAAAATGGGGTAAACTTGTCCTAGTAGTAGAATAATGAATGGTTAAAACAAAAGGAAGAATTGCTGAAAGTGCTCTTTACTCTTGCTTTCAGACAATCTTGCAAACTGGTCTGTTAATCTGGCTGGTGGGGATGGCTTCCGCATAGTGAAAGTCACCAGAAGACAATCCTCTAATATGTTACATTTTAATAGGCTGCCAAGATAAACATGTATAAATAAATGCCAATATTAATTCAATGGAAAAATGCCTAGCATTCTTAGCGTTGAAAATGCAAATCAATTATGTAGCCTATCTTAATTCTACCATCTTAAAAAAAGGAAAAAATTCTGAGATATTACACTGCTTTGTGAATCAATTCCAAGTTGTTAGAAATTTTCACACATCCTAATCCATTAAGAAGCTTTATTTTTAAGCATATACGTGATTCAAAAGTCCTTGAAAAGACTACACTGACTATGGAGCTTTAGAGTAGACATTGAATTATGATTTTCCTATTCTGTGTGAACGATTTGACAGCAACAAAAGATTGCATTCCCCCTTCGGACACAGGGACCTTCCAAAAGGTATCTTTCAAAGGCTTCAATTTTAGTTAGTATTAGAAAAACAGTGGCTATTTAAGAGGGGGGAAAAAAAAGTATTTATAGTAGTCGGTCTTAAACACCTTAGAAATAGAGGGAACTGAGAAACCTTGCAGCCTGGGGTTGCTGATCATCTTCTTTACAATTAATAACAGATTGGGGCAGGGGGGAGGGAGATCTGAAATACTTTTTTTTTTTTAATTTTTATTTCATTAGCAGTGTATTGTAGCTGTGTGAAAAATCTCTTAGTTTAAAACACATAGCTCTCACTCCAGAAATGGACAATTCTTCTACAATCTTGCCAACATAGAGAGCTAGCAGAAATTCCATCCCTCAAAGGCCATTAGTTGCATTTCTCTGACTGGTAGAAAACATGTGCCTTTTAAGAAGGTACCACAGAGATATTGCTGTAACGCTACAGTAGGCAACTAATCCAAACTCAGGGCTTCTCAGACCTGGAAGGGGAACACCTGTCTGAACTCTAAGTTTGCACATCATGAAAGGAACCAGCCAGTACCACAAGATGGCAGCTACCTAAATGACTAAGGAAGTGACATCAAATGGAGAGCTGGTATTGTTTGCTGATCAAGGTGTCAGTTACTACTGATAAAAGTACTGGTTTACTAATGGGGAAGTTTAACTTCTGAGCAGGTACATGCCTACCCAAAGGTCTTATCTGCAAGATGAGGATTATGCAATTGGAACAATCTAAATACTCTACTCATTTCAGCTGTGGGGGCCACTAGAAATGTATGTATCAAACTCAACTACCACCCTTGCCATTTGAGAGCAACCTGCAGGAGCAAGCCGGGGCTCCAGCCTTAGGGTCTTGGTATTATTCAGAGATTAGTGTTGGACTTTGTCTTGCACAAATTATTAGATGTTTGCAAACTTCTTTTCTCTTCCTCCCACACTATTCTCCTAATTTTGTATTCTTTCATCCTCTTTCTTTTCCCTGTCACCTTTCTTTCACTATTTCCAGTTCAGCTCCTCATAAAAAGGCCAACCTGCAGTGTGCTGCCATTACATGACACCGCATGATACTGTTTGTATGACAAGATCTTAAGAGCAGGATCTGCTACTCTGCAGATACATAAAGCATCCAGTAAAATGCAGACCCATTCTTCAATAACCTACTGAAACACTGAATAATGTTAGTAAGTGTAGAGTTATCGTGTCATGTCATCTAGAATTTCCAGGGAATTTGCCTCATCTTTAGGCTATTACTGTTAAAGTCATCTTTACCAAATCTTCCACATCTTCTGAAAAATCTCATCTTAAGGTATTCCAGTTGGACTGTATCTTTGTGCAACTTCTTGAACAGTATCTCAGGACTCTCAAGTTTAAGACACTGAAATAAATACCCTCTTCTCCATAGTTGATACTAAAAAAGCCATAGGAAGTACTTTTCTAGGGAGCAGCTAGAAAGGAGTCATCAATTTAAAATAAAAACTGTCATTTACATCATCTGAAGATGATACTATGACATCAGACTTGCACTTCTAGGAAAATTAAGGTCTCCATCTCCACTCCAATATTCTCTTCTAATTTTTTCTTTGCAAACTTAGTGTAAAAATCCTTCAAAAAAATCTTTTTTTTTTTTTAGTGTATACATAGCTATCAACATCTCAATTTTTCAGAAACTGAGTAAATAGATGACCTGACAAACTGTGACTATCCTTGCAGGAAAGAACTTCTTTCAACACCAGAAATTGCAATAGATGTAGTACGTTTGTTCTCACTCCAGTCAGAAATCTGTAGTAATGATAAAGGTAGGTTTAAGTAGAAAAAAAGATAGCTGAGATACTAGGATATAAAAACACATTTACTCTAACAAACTCTCCACCAGCTCACTCACTCTGTCCCAAAGACAATTCTATCCCCTTTTCAAAGTTCTGTTAAGCATAGATTTATTATACAGTACCCAAGTTTTTTCAGCATTGTCTCTTTTGGCTGAACATGACTGTTGGGTTTTTTTCATACTTAAGACAATGTATATGAGTACATGGAGGTGTGTGATCATCTCAAATACCCACTATTCTCACTTGGGGAAAAGATTGCTTTTTAAGATTCATTTTTATACAAGTTCTTTGCCAAACTAAACATTTTTACTAAAAAGACTATCATGACAGACTAACTCTGAATTAGAATGAAACGTCCTTAAGTATCCATTTACAACATGAGACTTCAATGGAAAAGCCATTTTTAAATGCAGTGTTTCAAGGAGAATTTTTAAGGTCTATAGTATTTCCCACCCATCCCCACTGGAAAGGGTCAGCAACAATGATTAATCCTGAGCTATGGAAACTCCTCTTACTTACACAACAGTTGGTAAACCAGTTTAACACAGCTTTTCTCTTAATTAGACTGAGTTACTGTCCAAGAAACATGGTATAGTCACATAACAGAAGTGACATACCTAAATCTAAACAAGCAGTCATTTTGCTACTCATTGTGTCCAGGTTGTTGCCAAACGATTCCTGAAAGAGACCACTCCGATGCAGGAGATTTAGCTACCTCAGTCCTGTAGAGTCAGGTCTTTAATGGCCCCCTTTGAAAGACTGGATACCCAGCTTGCACTACCTCCAGTGGGTCCATCATCTGCAATCCTACATTATATGCTCATCTACCTTCTGAGCTATAGTCTCCCTCAAATAATTAGACTGATCTTATTAGCAGGCTCCTAATCCTCACTTACTATCTCCTTTACCCATTACCTGTCCCTAATTTATTAGCTGTATCTTAACAAGCTGCAAGTTTACCAGCTACTATTCCTCATCCAGTGATACGTTCCTCCACCAAAATCCCACTGCTACAAGTGATTAGGTAAGTACTTATTTCCAGGACAGCTCACAGCCACAAGGCACATAGTGTCTTCTATAGTCCTGCTTGGTGACCCCTAGCACTACTAGAATGAGTTAAGAGACATACTCTAAAAGTGATCAGGCTGTAGCAAGCAATTACACATCTTCCTTCACTGAGAAAGACCACCATATGAAGATAGGGTTGCACACCATGCTAAGCCTAAGCAGCTAGCAGGGCACTTTCACTTCACAGAATCAATTGGAAGGGACCTCTTCAGACCACCTAGTCCAACTCCCTGCTCACACAGGTCAGCTAAAGCCACTTGCCCAGCACCTTGGCACCTGGGTTTTGAATCTGCACAGAGACTCCACAACCCATGTTTGACCACCCTCATAGTAAAAAGGAGTTTTCTCCTGTTGAGATAGAACTTATCTTTTAAAAGTTACGCCCACTACCTCTTGTCTTGCCAGTGGGTGCTACTGAGATGAATCTGGCTCTGTCTTCATTCCCTCCTATCAGGTTTTCATACACATTGACAGGATCTCCCTCTAAGCCTAACATTAATGGTGCAGTGGTCTTTAGGCATAAAATCTCTCACCTCTCCCCCGGTTTAGAATAATAACAGCACCACCACATGTTTTACTGCAGTGTTGTACTATAGAAGTTTTTGTTCTTGCTATTATAGTGTAGAAAGTAAGAACCTCCACCATATTTAACAGACAAGATGAAGGATAGTATCTTGGCAAGCTACCAGAAGCTGAACTTGAAATATCGGAGTATTCCTACATACACACATACCCAGAAACCTGCCTAGAGTGACCTAAGGACTACTTGTTTCACAATAGCAAAAGCACCTGCAAATGCACCTCAGCCAAAAGGTTCAAGTTTAGTGATCAATGCCATTAGCTTCCACCACACTTCACTGACTCTACCTCCAAAGTCATTCTTCCATTAGCAGAAAGTACTAAAAGTACTACCCTGTTCTGCAGTTCAAGTGTGATGTAAACAGGGCTACAAGACTTCGATACTGACCTAGAAATCAGACATTTCATTTAGGCAACAGCATCATGGACACTTACACACTAAACAAAACCAGCAGCTTTGATTTCTGTGACTAAATACTCCAAACAGGGAGCAGCTAAAAATGACTGTAAATGAAGGTGGTCTTCACTTCACCCATTCACTTTATGAAAGGCAATTATCTTGGCCAAGGCAGACTTTCATTATGCAGAGGCCCCTCTCCTTTTTGCCTTAGTCAGATGCTTCCGAACACATGCTGAGTTGCAGCAAAAGACTGTGGGTCAAAGTGTGATTTCCAGCCTACTGAAAGTCAAGACAGCAGATTGGCAAATACAAATTCTTGTCAGATCCTTGTTTGCATTACTTACCTCTAAAAGTAACACTTCCAATACTCATGCGATTCAGAATCTGAAGTGGTTGTTCTGATGGTTCTGTCAAATTCTCCTCGTCCTGTGCCAGTTTAAGCACCTATGTCTCGTCCCCAAGCTCCTAGGCCACAGGATGAAGACTGGATAGGAATGTTTGTTCAGTCACTCATTTTGTAGAAGGCAAACCCTGCTACAATACTGAGAATGCATGTATAAGTGACAATTCTAAGGAATTCTGATACTGGCAATTTAAAAACTTTTGGCAAGCCTCACTTGGGAAACCAGTGGAGCTGCTTATAGTCCTTAGGGAGCAGGGCTTTAAAGGTCAGTGACCATGAACATTCGATCAAGTGTTTCTGAAATCAGGTTGATCAGCTGTCCTCATTTTACATTTTCACTGTAATTATAAATACCTCAAAGATGATTAAAACATTTTTAAAACATTAGGTACCGCTCTGCTGGGACCAGTGAGGGTAACTAGATGCAGGGGCCAATGCTTTGTGTAAAGGCAACCAAAATCCACCCAAAAAGATAACCATACAGCGTATGTCAGATCAGTCAGTTCTTGCCAGGAGACTACAGAGGCAAGGGGCACAAACAGCCTCTGGCATTCTTTTGAGGTCTTGGATTTGTCCTTGGTCAAAACCAGGTTTGTTTTCTGCTTTAAAAAAAATTTTAAACCTTGACAAAAAACTAGTGCTAGAAGCGCAATCTTGCTCACTAGCAGATCAGTAAGAGAATGTTTTCCTCCTGTACTTTGAGCTGACTGCATCCTGAATGGCAACTCAGACATGGCAGTTTCAGAAAAACCCAGGCATGAGACTAAGTTACCCCGATGTAGCAGCTGACAGGGAATAAACTCCAAAATAATTAAAAGAAAGCAAACAGGTTTAGTTGTCCGAACAAGGAATTTTAATTTTAGGTCAACTATTGAACTAGGTCAACATCCAGTTCACAATGTCTACAGATAGTGGGCATAGCCAGTCACTACGGTAAGTTTATTGAAGCACCAAGCTCCACACAAGACTGTAAAATACATTTTAAACTACTAGTAAGAAAGCTTCTTCAAGTCAACAACACTATTAAGGGCCAGAGTTTAAGGACTAAGTTTTCACCTTCCAAGCTATTTTAAGACAGCCAATCCATTGCATAAGCAAACCAAACTGCTACATACTGAAACATATAGAGCAGCAACTGTATTGAACAATTCCTGTAAATAATTCAAGGATACATTGAAACAGTATGGGTAAATTGTAATTTTTTATTGGAAAACAAATATACAACTTGGAATGGATTTGAGGCAAATCGTGCCATAAGCAGATTTTTTGAAAATAAGTGGCTAAACAAAGTTTAAAAAGCATAGTAACAAGAGGAGAAAATGTTTTCTGGTACAGGACCAGCAGTACAAAAAAACTTGTGTACGAGTACCTGGATAAATCACCCGTTTTGCATTAGTGCAACTTAAGTTTCATATTGTTGACTGTCAATCGTCCACAACGTTAAGACTCCACATTTCAACAACATGTTACAGGTATGGCCACAAACAAGTTACTGTGAAGTAAGCTAGGAGAATGATTTTTACAGTGCATTAGCCACATATATATATATACTATTCACATGGTTCTATCCTGCAGTTAGCTGCAACAGTCCTCATCCTCCATCACAGAAGCGCAATAAACTCCTTTATGTACTGGAGAACTTAGGAGTCAGCATGTCGCTTTAACTAAGGAATTGCTAATGCATGGTAAACCCTAGCTTACTTTATGTAACTTGTTACACTAGTCATACCTATGTCTCCTAAAGAAAGCTACTTCTTTTTTAAACAGACAGCCCAGATGTTCCCTCAGTTAACCAACTCCATCTAACTTTAGATGTGCAGAAGGGCTTAAATATCCAGAGTAAGCCACATGCAACATTTGTTACTTAGATCAATTTTCCAAAAATCAGAACAATGACAGTAAGATAAAGGAGAAAAACATGGAGGAATGGCCTTCTAATTACTATACATGCATATTCTTTTGACAGTAAGGGAAAAACCTTTTACAGATAAGTTACAAACAGAGAAAAGGCAAATAAACAATTTTGTACAAGAAATTTAACACATTCTGTACAACGTCTTCACTTCGCTGTCATCATTTGTACAAACTCTGTAAAAGAAAAGAGTTATATAAGTTATCCAGAGAAAAAAATCTGAATTGCAAGATCTGAGAAGTGACCTGCCTCATTAGTGTGGAACACTAATATATAAAATATAGTTTCAAAACTATATTTTCAGTCACATTCAAAAAAGCATCCTCAAGACAGTCCCCTTCACCACTCACACCTAAAACCCTCCCGTTTTTAGTGGGAAAAGGCCTTTACTTTTATCAAAACAGTTTGTCCCTCAGTGAATTGGGAACAGCCTTACTTCCAAAACAAAACATTACAGGGTCCTTATGCCCACTGACACAGCATAGGTAGGGACAAGATATTTAGCTGAAGCAACGAGCTAAGTAGGTGTAAGCAACATGTGTTGGTTTGAATTTTTTTTCAAAGCAGAATAGCTTAAGCCTTACTATTTTGCCTGACTAGCTTTAAGCAACTGAATCCTTGCTTATTCACAGCACACTGGAAGTTAGATCCCACAAAACAGGATTCTTCGCTTATCTTGCTGAACCATAGTTTCAGGTACAAAAACAAACAAACTGGGAACCTTAGAGTAGTTAACTGGTTGCTCAAGTTTCAAAAGAGCAACTGGAAACAAGAGGGATGCCTACCCTTCTCTAGCACCAGCCTCTAAACAGTTTATTCATAAGTACAGTCACAGAGCAGCAGCCTTGTTCATAAAAACATCTTTTCACTCAGATGAGTGCTCAGCCTGAGGCCACAACCAAAAAGTCCCTAAAGGGAAGCCACACCTACACCTCAGAAACAGTAAGGCTATTATCTGAAAATACCCTAGCTCTTTTCTGCAAGATGTTCAAAAAGTTAAAATAAAACAAGCTTAGTGCTTCTGAGCTGCAAGCAATTGTCTAACAGAACTCCTCCTGCTTGCATGACCTAAGTTTCAATGCCAGGAAGAAAGAAGGAAATAAAAATAATCTACTGCTGCAGCTGATTTGTGTAAAATATTTAAGAGGTCTTCTAAAGGTCTTGAAACTTCTGCATATTTTAGAGGCTTTAGCCCTTTAATTAGTAATTTTGAAAGCATTAATGAAAAATGAGTGACTTGATAGATCAACATTTGTTAGTAAATAGAACAGTATGTGAACATCTTGATAGCTTCCTTATTCTAATGGTCCGTAGACATCATTAGATTTAAAGTTTCTTACACTGCACAGCTGAATAGTCATTTTTTGCCTTTGACACAAAGGTAGCAATAACCACTCAAACCTATTTAGAGGTACACGATGTACATACTAAAAAACATTAGCTTAAAGGAACACCAACTGTTGAGATGATCTCATCTGAACATTGTCCTATTTAAATGTGGTGTGGCACACAATCACCAGCATGGAAAGTGCTACACAAAAAGAATCTCTTAACTCCTTACCTTCATAGTTTACTTGGCCATCACCATCAATGTCTGCTTCCCTAATCATTTCATCAACTTCTTCATCTGTTAGCTTCTCCCCAAGATTTGTCATCACATGACGGAGTTCTGCAGCACTAATGTAACCATTACCATCCTGCAAGGGGAAAAAATGAAGACTGGAATAGACTTGTCTAAGGCCTAGAGACTCAACTATAACTTAAGAATACTGCAAAAGTTGAACATTAAGAAGTTAGCATAGCTTTAACTAGCATTTGCACAAGGCAAGCAAGAGCTGTAAGCATATCTGCAGTGCTGACCAGGATCTTAGTCTTTAAGACATTTAAAACAACTGATCCAATGCAGTCTACTTTGTCTGTCCTATCCAGAGACATTTTTTAATCACTGACAAAGCAATCAGCACCTTTTGCAGCCTTTTTAGGTGACAGATGCCTATTCAATCATGTGGCTGTCTGGTTCAAGTGTATTTCTTAAAACAGAAGCTACTTATTTACCTGTTTCATGGTAGTCCAGCACCAAGCCACAAGGCCTTCAGAGACCACTTTTACATATTCCATCCCAGTTGGGACAATGGGTATCAAGGTACCAGTGTATATAAACTCTGGACTGACTTCTCCCCACACACCCCAAGGTGCTTAACATCATGTATTTTCTGTTTAAAAGTGCATCTTGATTGATTAACTTTAGACTCACTTAGCAAAGACTAAGCGAAAGATTTAGGAGATTACAATTTTAAATATTTAAGCATTTCCCTGCCAGCCTTGTGGAAGTATTTTAGTATCACAGCAATGGTACCTTAATAGTATCACCCACTACTATCATGATGACTCATTTGACTTTCAGGTACAGTACCACAGGGGTGGTAGGGCGCACAGGTTCTAGATGACAGGACTGCAGATACCCTGCAGGTACTGCAGATTCAGTGAGGAAGCTCCTGACAAGTCAGACAGTTTTCATAACAAAAGTATTTAAGATAAACATTTTAGTACCTTGTCAAACACACGGAACGCTTCTCTAATTTCTTCTTCGCTATCTGTATCTTTCATTTTTCTTGCCATCATTGTCAGAAACTCTGGGAAGTCAATTGTACCATTGCCTGCAAGACAGTTACTTTGTTAGAAAAAGCACGTTTTAGGTGCTTTATGAAATTGCTTATTAGTAAGATCTTACCATCAGCATCTACTTCATTGATCATATCCTGTAGCTCTGCTTCTGTGGGGTTTTGACCAAGCGATCTCATCACTGTCCCCAACTCCTTCGTAGTTATAGTACCATCACCATCCTTGTCAAATAGTGAAAAAGCTTCTTTGAATTCTGTACAACAATAAAAGAGTTAATCCTTTCAGCTTTGAAATGTTAAGTCTACTTAATCACATGAGAAACCACTGCTGTTCGTAAATTGTAAGTTACAAAACTTGATTTCATTCTCAAGAAAATTTCAGTGTACTGCTCAGTCTGCTGTAATTGTAATGCCAATATGGAAGTATCAGCATCTGGAAAACAACCCTCCAAGTCTACAAATCAACAACATTTTGACCTAAATAAGATGCATCCCTTTCCAAAGTACTCAGATGTTTGTTACTATCTTCAACAAGGATCCCTAATACAGAGCTGAAACAAATAGCTATCTGCAACTAGAATGATCCACATCTTTGATAGGAACTGTATCTCATAAGATGGTACGAAGTCACTTTGACAAGGCTGAAAAATGGTACTCAAAGTACAAATGCTACAGCTTAGTAACACACCTATTACTAATAGAGGAGACAGGACAATGGAAAGAGGTATAATCAGACAAAATAAAAGTAGTTTCTCATAACTCCCTTCTACTTGACATGCAAGTCTGAACAGTATATGCTACATGAAGCTGCAGTACCTAGCACATTGGTCTTAACACTTGGCCATACCTAGCTGAAAAGGAACTTCTCCCAGTTCTCTCCCATTGGACTTCTGCAGTTCTTCAGTCTATGTATATACACAACTCCAGTCAGTTGTTCAAGGAGGAAAGTCACTGGAGTCTTAACTTCTGAAAAGCTGCTTAGAAATTTGGTTCAGCCCTACTGTATCATGAAACAGCCTTCACAGAACTAGTGAAAAACAGCTGTAAGACTGTTTAACTGTGTTTCAATGCTACCTCTTAACCCCCTATAATGGCTGTACTGCAGCCAGCAATATTAATACAAGCATAACATGTTTAATTGTCCAGTCCAAAAGTAGAGTTGGTTTTAATCCATGCCATCTGTTTGTCTTTGGCCACAGACCTTAAAACTAGCTCACTGGACTGTGGTAGCTCATACACAAATTACAGTTAAACATGAAACACTTATCTATTCCCTTGTACAGTTCAGAACCTTTTACAGCTTTCAAGGCACTTGAGATCATGCCTTTGATGAACTCAGTAGCTCAAGGGTACTCGTGCATCAGAAATACTTCCAAGAATTAATTTTTCAGTATTTCCAAGCAGCCAGCTTTCCAGACAGTGGGTTTCCCACACCAGAATTAAGTCACAGTAAAAGTTGTGTTTTGACATGAACTGCATAAAGTCTTACTTCATCCATTTCATACTCTGAAACACTTGAAGTGAGTACAAGCTGGCAAGTGTTAAAAATGCAACTACAAAAATAGGCTTTTTATAGTTCATGAATGCAGCTATAATACCAGAGCCACAGTTGAGTCCTATCCAGGAAAAAAACACTCTTCTGCATCTAACAGTCTGAAGTGTTCCAAAAGCCAACTCCCACTGTTTAGAACATAAGAATCAGAGCAAGGCTACCACAGGACCAGATGAAACAGTTTCAAGCCAGTATTGTATAATCACAAAGCAGAAATAGGCCTACCCGAACCGGCAGCTATAACCTGTACCTACAGTAACTTGGCAAGCAGTCTTTGGGGCTAGTTTCAGTTAGCTTGAGTAAAATTTTACACCAGGGAAGAAAAGGCTTTTGGATCAAGCCTAGTAGAGAAATTCACAGTCTATCATGGAAGAACCTCAAAAGGGGAATATTGAATCTTCATCAAAAGTCAGGTACTCAAGTGTTAGTAAAAATGTTTATCTGTTAACGACTTCATCCTTAGCTTGAAGGATGGACTGTCAACTGCCACTAACCCAAACATGAAGCACACTTCACAGTACCACAATGACCCTGCTTAGAAAAAGTAATACTTAATTGTTACACAGAACTCAAAGACTTGCTTTCTACAACACAGGCCATTCAGAGGTATATTCTGAACACCTGAACCACTCAAAGGACAACTCTTCACCTTTCTTTTACTCAAAGAACCTGTAGCCTAAGAAACAGCCAACTGTAAAACATAATCATAAAGAAAGTAAAGTTAAGTCAAAGATCAGGAGCATATTCACATTTGAAACGCTGAATCCAGTTAGGAATATGAGTGAAATGCCTCTAACCACTTCTAGGAATCACCTCCAGAAACTAGAACAAAGGAATAACCACCTATGCAGATATAGTTTAGATTAGAACAAGAACAACCTAGCATAGCTTTGGAGGATTTGTGACAATGGCCAGTGAAGGCAGCTATGAAATAGTGAAGTTTAGTGAGCAACTCAATTCTGCCTTCCTGCAACAGAAGATTATAAAACACATCTCATGACTCCATGTAGCATGTAAAGCAAAGCCTCCCTCTATGCAACACTCCTCCATATCAAACTGCAAATGCAAATTCTCTTGCATCCTAGGTAAGGCTAACCTGTCAGAAACCTGAGGACAGTGTCAGCAGAATCACTCATCTTTAGGCCAGCCTACAAAGTCTCAGCCTTTCCTTCCTTCTGAAGGGCGCACCATATCAAGAGAAAATACTACTCACAAAACAAAGGCTAGTCCAACAGAATGCGAACTCTAACATCCTAGCTCAAAATGTTCTATTGAACAATAGCTTCCAAGGCATCTCTGCACCACATCACCTCTCCAGATGAAGAGGCAATCTTCAGTGATCTAATATGTTCAGCGAACCAGAACTACCATTCCCACTCTCACAGTTTAGCCAGCTATGCCTGGAACTTTTATAGGAGGATGTCAATTGTTCTTTTCACAGCTACCAGGAGCTCCACACTTAAACATGACTATTTATACTATGAAATAAATTCTAAATAACTCTTGTGGTCAGATCACCAACAGAGAACCACAGTACACTAACAGAACAAGGCATAATGAACACCATACACAGGCCTACTTGTTCAGAGAGCCCACTTAGACCCCTGAAGTCTAGTGGAAGGAAATATAGCTCACTAGACCAGTTGCTCTGGGACAAAAGCATCTTTAGATTCCCCCACCCACACCAAATGGTCCTGACCTATGTACCTTTTTTAATATAACGCTTAACCAAAGGGATACCCATTTGACTTTGCAACTTGAACCATTACTAAATGAGGCTGCAATTAGCATTCACATTCTGTACCTACTCAGGCTTCAAAAAAATCAGTCTTTCATATGAACAAAGCCTGGGAAGTCTTTTTTTACCCCTACCTGTAACAACAAGAAGCTTCAGCCCTATATGACCAATGAGTTCCATAGGAAGTAAGAACATCTGCAACTTTTAATAACTGTATTCTGGCGCTTCACAGTAAAAGTGGAAGATTCGTTTTAAGGCCAGAAGTGGATGCTTTAACTACTTTGGCCTTCTGTGTAAGAATGCTGTCTCTACCTTGTAGTACCATTTTTTTAAGCCAGTCTTCAAATGAAAAGCTAGGTATCTTCAGATACGCTGAAATGGAATGGTAGGGGGCTCAAGCCTTTAAAACCAGTCTCTAAAACAGGCAAACTGTACCTGTAGCAGTTTTCCCAGGCAAGACACTGGCCTTCAACAGCAAAACTAAGTAGGACTTCTTAGGCAGCTGCAACCCTTCCCAAGCAGCACTAGGGATGGTTCCCTAACAGACCAGCAGTGGGCTTATGCCTTCACATCAGAGGTTTGTGGTTTACTTGCAAACACATTTGCTTCATGAAATACCATAGCTGAACTGAAAGTGGCAGGCCATTTTACACTCGATACTAACATAAAGTTACACTTTTATTCTTTCCACACAGATGAAAACCCTCTATTCTAGTATGACAAGCTTATTAATACTCACTTTTGGCTCTGAGAACTATATTATCATTACTGAATAGCTAACATTTGTACTAATCCTGAGGCAGTGTTAATAAGCTTCCTGTTTATATTCCACGATCAGATACATCAACTAATAAAGCTTCTACAGTTAAGAGCTGGAACAATGAACCATTATTGAAAAGACAGCAGTAACAATTGATAAAGCCCTCCAAATAAAACTGATCACAAAACCCTTAAGATATGTAGGCCACTTGCAGAAAAAATATCTCAATTTGAACTGGATTTAGCTTGGTCTTACTCATAAAACAGTACCATGGCAACAAGTAAATAGACTAAGGACTTTCCACAAAACCATAATTAGTCTCCTATGAGTTAAAGCAAGCTTCTGAAGACTAAAAGCTGCAGAAGAATGTTCTTACACTTCAACTTTGGCAATTACGGTAAAAACAAACCAGCTCATTATGACATGTATGTTTAATACAGTATCTTCAAGAGCTACACCGTAGTTAAACAGCAATACCTCTTAGAGGCTGTTACTTGTATGCTTGACCTGGTACTATTAGATTAGCAGAACCCTAGCACCCTCTAAAATTATTTCACATGACAGTTATGCACACTAAGACTTTCTAATATTAACACTATACACTTGTCAGATCAAAAACCTTGAAGTTTCTGAATGTCCATGGCAAGGCTGAATTCTGTATTACCAGCTTTAAGTCACATAGATTATTGAAGTTGACATCAGTCTTCAGAGAGCAGTGACAGATACTAGTCTGTGCAGCCTGCATGAGTAGGAGACATAACCAGAAGTTTTAGCCACTAGTAGATAGCTGTCAGCACACAAACCATTGTTAGGGGTTCAATACTAAGATCCAAGAGATGCATATTTAAGCATTTCCAAGCAAGCACCAGACCATCAGAACAGTGCACAGAACACTTGTGTCCAAGTACACAATGCAGTTCCAAATATGGAATTTCAAGAGCTGTCACCATGAAGCCAGTCTCTGCTGTCAAAAACAGCCACTCTGAAACATCTCCACTGACAGGAGACCATGAAGTAAATTATTTTTGCCTTCCATTAGAAGAGCGCTCCAGATTCCAAGTCTTCAGAGATTTGCCCACCCCCACCTCCCCACGCCTTTCAATTTGCACTTGGGACAATTGTGTAGACTTGAGAGGGAAAAAACAGAGTCCCAAGTCTCCTAGCTAGTAAAGCTGTGAGAATTGTCTAACTATCCTAGAAGACAAAACTTCAGATTAATTGTATCCATGGTGCTTTTTCAGTAGATAAGCCTTTAAAACTTAGGTGACAAATTAAAACATCCCACAACACTTCTTCAGTATCTGAGAAAGCTAAATATCTTGTGTAACACAGACTGTCACTGGATTAAGAGATGTGCCAGGTCAAGTAGGAGTAGCAACACAGCACGTAAAAACCTCACCTGCAATCTGCTCTTCTGTCAGTTGATCAGCCTGCAATAAAAGAGAATATCATTTATAGTTGTACCGAAAGTTCCAGACAAAATAAGACAGACTTGTAGACGCCTCTGAATATGGTAGCTGCTCGCTCTTCAGGACTTATCTGTAGCATTCTGAAATAGTTCTACGACAGCTCGCAAGACACTGGAATTGCTTGCTAAGTAAGAACTGGCAGCCTGTCCTCATTTCCCAACCCTGCAATATATGGTAACCCATTATTTGGGTGTACCAGATGTATCAATCAATGACCCAAGCAACACTAGCAAACCCAAGGCACAGAGGTCCCTCTAGACTTGTTAAAAACTCATTAACACAGCGGACTACTGGTAGTAATATTTTGGTAAACTAGCCTCAGCTTTAACACTAAACACTTTAGGTTTAAGTAACATGGCAGTAACCCCCAAATCCCAAATTTACAACTGACTAGTCTCTTCTGATAAGTTATAATGCTATAATTAGAAAAATATGCTCTTCTCTAAAATTAAATCATCCCTTGATTAACATGACACTTCATATCCAAGACCTGGCTGTAAAAAACAGAGTCCATAGAATCAGTACTAGCAGCTTCAGCCCAAACTGGCAATTTCAATGCATTTGTCATATGGCTGTCTAGACTTTTTTCAGACCACGGTCTGATTCAATTAGCATAAGGTAGTTTACAGGGCCACTAGAGAAAGGTTCATTGGTGTAAGACATTTCTGTATCAGTTGGGTAAGCCCCAGTTTATACTCCATTTTGCTCTATCACCGAACAGTTTTCAATCAACTGGCTTTGACAGCAATAAAAAACACCTTAGGCTGAGGCCAAACCCGAAATGGATTTCACTCTCGAAACAACACAAAAGTGTTTGAGGACTGTAGGAATACTTTCCCTAGGTTTTCAAGTCAGGCAATTCTTAAAAAAATTCTGAATAGTTTCAGTTGAGTTGAAGGAAATGTATGGCCTTGTTACTACAAGTAAGCCCCTTGAGCTCTTTACCCCATAGTATTCCACTGAAGAGCCAAAAAATTCCCCAACTTTAAAATACAGAAGAGATATACTCACTGCCTAAGTTCAACACTGCTTTTTTAGTTTTGTTCCTATTGTGACCATTTCAGTAATAACCTTTTTATAATTACTGCAATATCAACAGTTAGAAACTTTTTCAGTCATTAGCTGTGCCCACAAAGGTGTCTACACTTTGGCTATCTGCTAGTGAAACACTTTGAAAAAGGTATTTACACCACCTGCCTATTTTTACTTTACTAATTTCAATTTGAATTACATTTCTATATTACATACAAACTTAGAAGTTAACAGCTTCTGGTTATTCTTCCTGTAACAAAGTGAAGTTAACTGCTCAAGCAACCACACAATAGCTAAACTGCTTACAAAAAATATATACATACAATACAGCAACAGCCCAAGATAAGAGGCCACGATCAGCAGTTTCTCAGACTGCCTGTGTCTCACCTACTGTAAGAATCAAGACCACACTACTGACCACTTTCTAGAAGAGTAGCCAATAGGTATTTGCAGCTATAGACACCACTTGTTCCAATTTCAGCAGCTGTGGGAAGTGTTCCCATACAGGTTCAACTTATCACTCTTTAAAAAAAGAGAGTCTAGGGCAGCAGCAACACACCTGAGAACATCACCAACTCAACATTAGGTTTAGAGATGGAAGCATTCTGCTGGTCACTTAACAGAAGCCTAACAGATTCTTGCTTGTCTGGAGTGTATCATTAACAGACTCACACTTTTGTGTGCTATTTACATTTTTATTGCTCAAGTGAACAGAACGATGTGCTACATTTCTGTAGGGTATTTTTATCCACAGAAAGCTGTAGATCAGATTTAAGTAGCAAGAACCTAGTTTATTTAGGTCAATACTTATGGGTTACCAAGTTGAGTCACATACTGGTTTATATAAACAGTTTTATAAAGACATGACATTAAGCACTGTTTAAGCTGTTGAGTGTTCCCAAACTCCTCCAGCAACCTAAAACATTCTATAGCCACTAACCATAAATTTGGATAAGCTTTGTCAGCACCTGTAAGAGGTACAGTTAGAGAAGAGCATAAAGCTTATTAGAAGCCACAGGTATATGGCAGTTGAAAGATAAGCTAGGAGGTGGGGCAAGGTTGAACAAACACCATCTGTACTCTGCAGTGCTAGGCTCTGCAGGGACTGCTGCGCAACAGCAGTAAAAGGCGGAGCCAGCCAGTCTGCCAGATCACTCCCTCCCATGCCACTCAGGTGGAGGGCTTATCAGCTCAGATCCATGCCTGCAACTGTAGGCCACTGGGGTCTTCCGGAATTCTTTGTCCTGAACTTAAGCTACATATTTATGCACCATACATGTGACAGTATGCACACCTTCAGTAATGCAACCCAACTTCAGAAATAAACCGTTAAACTGTAACCCTCACATGCTATGCTGAGGTTTGCCTGCCCCTTACTATGGCCAAGATCCACCTGAAAACCTCCTTTGATGAAGTCAGGGAACCCATCACAGCTTTGACACTACATTCTCTGATTCATATCGCAGCACCTTCATTTCCACTGCAATAGCTCCCACCCCCAGATTATGTTGAGGGCCTGACAAAGAATCTAAGCCTCCTAGGAAAAGGGGAGCTGCTGTGTGTGCACAGCAGTTTGAGTGGCACATGCAGCCTCTAGAGGTGGTGTTTCATTACAGTCGTAGCTGCTATGCAGTAATCAGTTTGGAAGATCCTCAGAGCTGACTAACACAGCCTAGGAGCAAGCTACCAGCAAACCACTGAACAGATGACACTGTTCCCCTCCAAAACCTGGTATTTTGGTATACTTCACAGGTGTTAGATCTGAACAGACAGTTCTGTTCTGACAAGATAACTGAAAAACAAAAACTAGACAGACTAGCATATAAGGGCTAAAATTATGCTTATAGTAGGTTAGCTTATTGTGAGAGCAAAGCATTCTGCTTTATCTAGCATGTGCAGTGTTGGACAATGTATATTCACAGGTTTAGCCAGTCTGGTCTGTCAGGATGAACTATAACCACACTCAAAGTGTCATCGTGCCTCCTGGACACACCCATTTTTATATAGACCTTGCTTGAAGGTACTCCATTTTTGGTTCTGTACAGATGACTAAAAGCAATAAAGAGTCTTTTGCTGCTAGATTCGCTTTTTTTTCCTTTATAGATGGTTTGCTGTACAAGTTCACAATTCAAGGAAGGCAACAAATTCAGCCTTCTGCTCACCTAAATTCTTTGCCCAGAGAGAGCAGCTCAAAACAACCTTAGTTTTAAGTACCCATCGTTCACATTAGATATGGCAAGTTGATAGTGATCGGATTCCTTAAAAGCATATAATGAATGAAAAGGCAATTCCACTATACTGCATCTTCTCTTAATGCAAGGATAGTACTAAGTGATCACTGGTGCTGCTTTTGCGACAGAATTGTTCCTTTTTTATGTGTTTCAGTATCCACTTGTTTTAATTAAAAAAGCTAAACCCGTATCCTTTAGACCGAATTTGAAACAATTCTCTAATTCCACAAAATGTGTTCTAGTTCGACAGCTGATTAAAATCCTAAGCAAACGTATTGCTAGGAAAAATAAATTGTGCTTCATCAAGAAAATGCCGGACCGTCCACCGCAATGACCAAAACGGGAAACCAAAACTGTTAAAAAAAAATAATCCCTTGTTCAGTAGAGCCACCGACAGCAAGGCGTTATCATGAAATCGGCAGGGGAGATCGGCTCCAACGTGAGCTGACAACGGGTCGAGCAAGCAGGGAGATGGTGCAGTGAGGCAGCCTGCCCCTCATCATCATGCTGCTCAGAAGCTGCAGGGCTCCGCATTGCATTATTACCAGGCGCAACACACCTCGCTAGCGAGCCAGACATCTTAAGCGCTCGCAGCAG
>NW_010562607.1:0-8599 GCF_000687285.1 Phaethon lepturus
CAGGGGTGTGGGCACCTACGGCTGCCTAGTGCGCCCACCTTGAGTAACCGTATCCAGACGGCGTCCGCGTGTGAGGCCCTACAGGTGTCCCGCGCACAGGAAGAGGTGACACCAGCTCCAACGAGCCACAGAAGAAGTAGTCGGAATACAGCGGGGTGGGGTGGAAAAGAGAAGTGGGAAGGGGGAACAAGAAATGTCTGGAGCGATGTGTCTGGAGACCCCGGTCTCCTACTGGTGTTTAGTGATAATGTTGTCTGGAAATAAATGAAGAATTAAGCGGAGCTGCACTGTCTCTGTCTTCTCCTGTCCTCTCCCCCTTTCAGCCGTACTTGGGGTACACGTGTAAAGGCACTGAGAGTATTAACTGCACTGCAGAGGTTATACCGACTTAATGACTGTATCGACACAGGCATATGTAAGAAAACCAGATGTAAGTCACCAGCGTAACAGCACAGCCACACAAGAACTCCCGTGGTGTCGTTCTGCACAGAGGCACGCACACCAGTTTGGATTAGAGTTTGCATACGCGGAGAGCCGCAGATTTATCGGAGCTGGGCGGTGGCCGATGCACCGGGGGAAGGCTGGTGCTCCCAGGCAGGCGCAGCCGGGCACCCCGCTCTCCCGGGCAGAGCTGCACCTTCCCCGGCAGCCAGGCTGGAGCCAGTGGCAATGTTCTGGGAAAACCACTAGATGTAGATACAGCGTTAGACTGTCACTGGTCCAGGAAAATACCGTGTCTGTCTTCAAGGGAAAATTACCTTCCAGTGCCGTGAGAGGGGGCAGGTTCTTCTAAAAAGAAATTTTAAAAGTTTGAAGGATCATACTGGTCTTAGGATTCATAGCAGTGACAACAAGCAGTGCATTGGTGAAGGGTATTCAAATAAAATCTTATTTATTTGATTTTTTTTAAAAAAAGCCTTCTTTGCTCTGTTGCATTATGGCTAAGGGCCACCAAATACCACATTGCCCTCCTAAAGATTACCCCCATTCACCCCCCAAAGCCCCCATCCCTCCCTGCAGCATGGTCACTGAGATGTGTTTGTCAGCTCACCAGGGCAGCGCTGGGGGCTGTTCACGTGCAGGAAGCATTAGTGTGCTCCTGGGTGAGAGCAAAATATTAAGAAATAAATGGTAGGTAAATAATGGTTCTGTCCTAAGGTAATGAGGCTCTTTTTCTGAATGCAGATGAGGAATTCATCAAAAGGAGAAGGCTAATGTAAACCCCTAGATGTTTAAATCATCTAAATGGTGCATGAGAGACACTGCCTGGTTATACTCTGCCTCGGGCAATGGGTCAGAGCATCAGCTAATACGAATCCATCAGAGCCACAGCAACGAACGGCAGCTCTGGACCGAGCCAGCTGGTCTGCCTGCATGGGGCTGGCAGGGTCAAGGAAAACGCGCTATAGAAAGAGCACCCTGCTTGCCGTGGGCTAGGTAAAAGGGGTGAAAAGCTATTGCCACGGGCTTGTTAGAGCCAGGTCCTCTTTCTCTCTGCCAGGAAGGCACTCGCTATTCAAATTCTCCATTTATTTTCCAACGTATAGGAAGTTAGGGTAGCGGGTTTACCCTGCAGCACTTTCCTAGTGCCTGAAGAGTAGCAGAAAAGAACGTCTAGAGGGGAATAAAAAAATAAAATAATTGGCCAACTGGTAATTTTCTTAAGGATAAGAGAGTGAGCAAAGAGGAGAGGCTGCCTGCAGGCTCACAGCGCTTGTGAGAAATGGGGCATTCAGGGAGGCTCAGAACGAAGAAAATCGGTAATTTTCAAAGACAAGCATCAGATCCACTGGATAACAATGAAGCATCAAACCAAAATGCAATTAAAATAGAACCCAATAAATAACTATTGAAAGAGTTTTGCGGTTTCCTTACCCCTGCCAACACCTGATGTTGCAGGCAGTCCCATCCGACTCCTGAACACAGGCATCACGGTACCCACACCACCAGCCCAAACAGGGCCAGGAGGCAGGTTTGAGCACCGGCCCACCAGTTATCCAGGCTGTTTAACTGTTAACATGCTTCCAGGCAGAGTTTTGGTGTGTGCTAGATAAAACATTCCCAAATCCAGCTTGAGCAAGGTTTTGGAGAGGCCACGTGCAGGGGCCAGTTCCCAGCAGACAGCATGGGTGTGATTGCATCAGGCTGGCTCCGTCCTCCAACCTGTGCCTGGGCTTTGCACCCACAAGTAGCTCCGCGTGCCAGCACACCACACGGCTGCTTTTGCAAAACTAACCACCTCCTTCCTACCCCAGCGGAAAAAAAGTAGTTGACAATACCCTCACATTTTTCAGGCATTTTTAGCTGAAAAAAAAAATCCTTCCATGGTATAATAACGATGGCACAGGGGCAGAAGATGAGGTGCTGAGGAGAGGCAGGTCAAGTG
Source organism: Phaethon lepturus (assembly GCF_000687285.1). Taxonomy (NCBI): domain Eukaryota; kingdom Metazoa; phylum Chordata; class Aves; order Phaethontiformes; family Phaethontidae; genus Phaethon; species Phaethon lepturus. Next base: position 2,387 of record NW_010562607.1, read on the forward strand.
CTGTGCAAGGTTGCCTGAGCTGCCTCTCAGCCTCTGGCCAAGGACCGTTTTCCAAACCTGTTTTAATTTGCGGTACGGGCAGAGCCTTAAATCCCGATGAAGAAATGTATGATTGCTCTGTATATGCCCTGACGGAAATAAAATGATGCACATAAATAAACTGAGCTCTATGTCACAGTGACTACAAAGCAGGGAAAAAGAGTCAGGATTTGGATATGGTAAGAAAAGTCTCTCTGCCTTGGGTTGAGGTGGACCTGCCTCGCCAACACTGAGCCATGTTCAAGCAGCTGCCTTGCAGCAACTCAAGTCACAGCGTGGAAACCATCCCTCAAACCTAGGTCAAGGCTCTGCATTGCGCAGGTTGAAGGGAACCGATCCTCTGAGATGAATGAGCTGCAAAAGCCAGTTGGCTTTTTCTCAATAAATGATTTTGGCAAGGATGATTTTTTCACTGAACAAACCTGTTTGCAACACAATAAGATTTTTCTTATTTTGTGAAAGTGTTGAGCTGCTTAATTTTTTTCATCCCATATTTTGACATAGCGTTACCAAAATATCTACTAAAATGTTAACATGCTTAGATCTCAGTCTCTGATAAATTAACGGAAAAGACATTAAGAAGCGCTATGACAACATCTTCACAAGAAAGCACAAAGAATAATAACCACGATTAATGACCATTTAAAAGAAATCAGAGAAGATAATTTGTTTTGAAATGTTTGCAATTTTAACACTTAGTTCCTAACAACAATATCAATTTTTGACCAGCTTTTCTCAGACTTGTTTTCAGGAGTTATCCGCATGCTCAGTGTTTACTGTTGCCTTCAAAGATTATAATCTCATTCAAGCAGAGACTCATCTTCTTGCATGTTTGTGAAGTACTTGCACAACTTTGAATGTCACTGATGTTGGAAGCAATAGACCCGTCAACACAAAGATCATGCAGAAGATAAAAAGAAAAAAAAAAAAATTCAGTCTTCAAACTCCATTTGAGTGAAAATACACGATTCCAGAAAGGAAAGAGAAAGATGGATAATATAATCCAAGATCCACATAACGATACAACTTAGTGTCTTGGCAAGCTCCAGGCCAGCTGTGCGGAGAAGTGCACGAGCACATGCCGCTGATGTCGGTACTTGTGGGGCAGCAGTACGTGCATGCAGCCTTCCTCTGCTTTGTGTGGGCACACAACAGCAAGGAAGTGGAAGGGCCAGCTCTGCAGGCTCGCCATGGCGTCCTTCAATGACCAACATGACCTAGAGCCCCTGCCGCTGTCTTTGCCTTGCTCTTGCTGCCTGGCTAAGCTGTTGATAGTCATAACACCGCGTGTGGTTTGCTCACTGCAAACACAGAAAGACGTTCCCTGTTATAATGCACTTACTGCAGGAGGTTTTGATGTGAACTGCAGGGGGGGGCTAAGGAAAGGACATTGACATACGCAAAAATTACATCTGGGACATCGGTGAAGCTCTCTGTGCCTTTCCTGAAATGTTTCAGGGGTCTAGAAGTGGGAAAGGTTAAAACCACTGGTAACAGGGTATATTTGTATGGCTCGGTGCTGTGTCATGTAAAGGTATCAAACAACTAGCCAAGAAGCCCGAAGTCTTATTTCTGCCATACTTCCCTTGGACTAATACACCCTCTATCTCATAGGGGCTAGAAGGGGTATCTGCTGTAATCTGCTGGGTAGACACACTTAAATGGGGAAGGACTGCAAGAAGAAGGTGATGTGACTTACTCGAGACAATAAAATACCTACGGCGGAGGCAGTCTCCCAGATGGCATCCCAATGATGTGCTCAGACACCCCGTCCTCCCAGTATGTGTGTGCAACATGCAGAGGGAGGAGGAGAGGGGTCAACAGAGCAGCCAGCCAAGGTAAAGAATAGATTCAGACCTGCTCTGCAAATTAAACAACAGATACAGGAAAACCATGTTTACCACTTGCCGACAATCTCTTCAGTGCTCTGGATCCTTTCAGAGACATCATCCCCAGCCTGACCTTTTAAACCTGGTGGTAAACAGGTAGGACAACTCAATTTGTTACTTCATTTTGCTAATGAGACCCAGCATATACAGAGCCCTTAGTATGTGCTGGGGAAAAGGTCCTACACGTCCTAATCATTTTTCAGATATGCCAATGACTTAGCCACTACTCACTGCAGAAAGCATCCAAATGTCATTAAAGCTTGTCCTTAATGTCCCAGGACAACTGTTTAATGGAGCAGGTAGAGACTGAGGGAGCTTTTAGACACTGCCAGGTGAACAGCAAGTGGTCTGGTACTGAAATAGTGCTAGCCAGGAGGAGACAAATTTCAACTTGTGGCATAAGATGCGCAGAATGGGAGATAGTTACTGGTTTTACTGAGTCAAAGAGGACAGATATAAGGGGTAAAACAAGCTTCACCAGAAGATACGGAGCAAAAGGCCAGAGGTCACTTGGTTGGGGCCACCTGGGCAGGGGTGTTTGCAGCCAGCGGGTGCAGCGCTCCCCAACTCCTGACTTAGGGCAAGGACCCAGGCTTAAAACAAGTTTTTCTGAGGTGAGAGTATGGATTAAACCTCCTTCCACACTTACACAGCAGGACTACCTGCATTTCAAGTATGGAGGTTTTGTATTAGCTTAGTGGGTGCTGGAGCCACTGCTCCACTTACCGCTTGTCCATAGTGTCCAGGCGTCACGACACCAGTCCCGGGGCTGCCTCTCCTGTCCCACCAGTGGGACCAGGCTTATGCCCCATGGCACTCCCCCATGCACAGTGTGGTCCCCACTGCAGCCCAGTAGCCGCAGGAGAGCTGCGGCACTGGGAGCAAGGGGGAAAAGCTGCTGCCTTTCACTGCAAACACAAGGTGTGGGGTGGGCTGCAGTGAAACCACCAAGCTGCTGGCAGCCATCTGCATGCCACAGAGTGCCTCCTTGTCCTGTGCCCCGGGACACCTGCCCGCACCTTTTTGCTGCCTCACCTTTCAGAGGAACAATTTCCAGCTTGCTTTCTCCTCTGCCACGCCACAGCCTGCTCACCCCAGGAGCTTCCTTTCTACATGAAACACCTTTTGAACGTGCATTCATACTCCCGAGTCCAGTAAGCTGACAGGAACAATCTGTCTTTGGGCTGAGGTTTTTTTTCCTTTTTGGAAGTTTCACAGTGCTCTTCTGAGTGTGGCTACCTTTCAAAAGCATGAACTCTTGAGTGCAAAGGACTGGATTATATCTGCTGCAACATGCCATTCTTAAGTGCAGTTGACCTCTTCCACTCACTCCAATTCCAAAACACACGTCCTGTTACACAGTATTAAAATTTTTTTTGGCACACAGTGTGTAACAGATACAGTACATAGATCTAAAATATACATGCATTCAGCTTTTCCTGGAGCGGTTTCACATGTGATGAGGCTGCCATGTGTCAGTTATTTAAAACAAATGCAACAAACGAGTGCCAATGTGGAAGGAAAATTATGTGGTGCAGGACCTCACCAATCCGTGACTGAAACTTGTAGCTCTTGCAAGAGTTTTGGCCCCAGTGTGGAGGAGATGCCGTTGCAGCCTTCTTCCAGCATGTCCATGTGCATGGACACTGTCGTCAGAGCCCCGCAGCCCTCCCGCGAGGAACGGCACCCTCCCTCCCCACCTTCACCACTGCCTTCAGTTCTTCTTCTTCTTCCCTGACACGCACCCTCCTCGCTCTTCTTCATGCTGCCGTTATTTTTTGCCCTTCCCTGCCTGACCTCTGCCTCCATGCTGTGTTCTCCGGCGCAGTGCCTGCTTCCCTGATCCCCGCTGCATTCAGCAGAGGGAAGGATGACGGGTGGGAAAACCCAACAAGAGGAGGGGAGTGACTCTGGATTGACTTCTACAGGAACTGGCAGAAGCCATCCAATCTTGAAAGCTGCCTCTGTCAGATAACGGGAACCTTGGATCAAATAGAGATGGGGCCTTCTAAGATCCTGTTTGCAGGTGAGGCTCCTTGTGCATGTTGAAGATGCTGTTTTGTCAAGTTGTCCAGTACCCCAAGAGATGCTAGTGAACACCGATTGCACAAGTGGGGACCAGGGTCCCGAAGGCTAACACTGCTCACCATTAGTCACCGAGGCAGTGGGTACCACCAGGAATTGCGACCACTGTAAAAAACATCACCAGAACAAACCACCCCCCTAAAATTGTGCTCACCTGCCTCAGGAGAGTTGAGAACACACTGGTGGATATAAAGAAAAAATAAACAGGATTTTAAATAGGAGTCATCGTTCTACTGCCAAAAACTTTGCCTGACATGTACTGCTTAATGTGTGTGTATTTTCCTTTGGATGAATGTGGCCATATGCTCCTGAAAATGTTCCTGCATAAAATGAAAGCATAATACGCAATACAGCATGTTGAAGATGTATTGAAGATATTTACTACATTCTCCTTACGTATACGGTGTTTATTTAACCACCTTTATTCACAATAATAAACTGTTGCTATTGCTATTCTTTTTAGCACCAATTAAAAGTTGTTCTGTACTTCTTTACCAATACAGTTTTAAGCCACTCAGTGCTTAATACAAGTTTGTAACCTGCAGGCTGAAGTCTTGTGGAGACTTGTGCACATGAATAATTCATAAACTGAGGAACAGCGGCTATTAACATAAGTAAAACTACTTGAAAGAGAAAAGTAGCTCACGCTTGAATTCTTTGCAGGAATTGACCTTAATTTGCTCTTCAGATCTAGACTGCCCTATCAGGAAGCTCCCTTGTCTGTTTTTTATTTATTTTATATAGGTAGGAAACGCTGATAAAAAGGTCTCCAAACTCTGTAAATCTTCTAAGTTAGCCTGAACTTTCGTGAAGGTCGTAACGCTGTGGACAGCACCACAAACCAAAGAGTTCCTCCACCTCCCTCATTTCTTGACATTCAATAGTTTCTGTGTGACTAGGAGGAGGCAGATGAGATGACTCAAACGCTGTGAATGTTTACAAGACGGTTCTGTGAAGCCTTAACAGCAGGCACCGATGTCAGCTGAGGCTCAGCTGTCACCCTGTGCATTTGCATTTGTAGTGTAAAAAGCAAATCTCTGATAACTAACTATTTCATTCCTTGGTTTTTCTTAAACAGAGAGAAAGCAGAGAAAATTATAAAGGGCAATGAAACTGAACTCAGCTGTCACATTCACAACGTTCTGCTAATTCATCCTGCTGTTAGAAATTGTAGGGAAAAAAGAGCAAAGATGTCCCTGCTTACAAAGTGAAATGTAAACTGGATTACTTGTCATATCAGGAAGATGTCACTGTTTCTTCAGGGTGTTCAGCCTGATTATGAGTTTTGGCCATTTCATTCTAGAAAAATTCCATTAATTTCACTGGATTCAAGTTGTAGTAGAAGTAATGGTGAGGTGATGTAGCCTAAGGTCCCTTTTACTTGCTATGTAGTAGAGAAATGTAGAAAAAGGATGGCTTTTGACCTCAGAAGTTAAAAATTTTCCAGTTATAGTTGTGACTTGCACATTTTTAAGAAAAATAAGAAAAATAAGAACTAAAATAATTTTGAAACCTTTTTTTTGGGGGGTGACCTAGCTTTCTCTTACCATGTGAGGTGACTGTAGCACTGAGAGCAAGACTCACTGCAATCACAGGCTGCAGCATGAACTTGGAGCTGGCAGTTCATTAACACCTAACTCTGCCTTATCACAGGCTTGTGAGCCCTCTGAATTTTTCACCATCTCCTCCTCTTAAGAAAGCAAACCCGTAATTTTTTCTAGACAAACAACAGGACATGGGATTCAAGGGATGAAAAGTAAATTTTGGACTTTGATCGATGTCTTCAATGCAGTTTAGGAAATTTCATGGACTGAAATGCATTCCCGCACTTCCACAACCAAAAATCCCACAGCTTCAGGTAGGAGAGACTATTCCTCACTATCCTCTCTGGGTTGCCCCTCAGCTGAGGACACGTTTTCAATACAGAAGGTGTAGAGCTGCCCAATTCTCCTTAGCTCCATGCATGCGTGATTTTGCATCTTCACCTGGGTTGTGTGGACGATGCAGTGTCTGTGTCACCTCTTTCAGATTAACAGACCCAAATTATTTTTTTTTCTCTGTTGTCTCAGGAAATGTTTGTAAACACTGCAGGACACAGGAATGCAGCCTGGGTTTCGTCTGTACCTTATCGAGATGCCCTGGCCACCAAGCCCTGGCGACGGCTCCCCGGTCACTGGCTACCTTGCATCTCTGGCTGTGC
>NW_010562607.1:8630-22473 GCF_000687285.1 Phaethon lepturus
CGCGGGGGGGGGGGGGGGGGGGGGGGGCAGGTCTCCCCCTGCACACCCTGTTCCATGTCAACATCTTCACTTTGTGGAAAAGGCATTAATGTTTATTTTTTATTATAAAGTTTGGAGTAAGAGTTTAGGAAAATGGGTTTTGAAAGACAGTTAAAAGAAGACCTAAACCATTTACACAGGGGCAAGACTCTTTTAACGTATTCCAAGCTACCTTAGCCAAAGCACGGCTCCCCAGATGCTGATGGGTCCAGATAAATGAGGAAGCAGCTCTCCAGTGTCAGCAGGCTCTCTCATTGCCATTTCAGCTCTTCAGGGCTTTCTTCTTCTTCCGTAGTACTAGCCTGGCTTGATTCAGAGTAAAGGCACTGGTGGTGATGTCCTCCTCAACACTTAATCACATGTCAGAATCAGGTTTTCTCCTTCAATTCACATGGCCTGATAATAATTGTGCTTCTGAGGCTAATAGCAATTGTGCCTGTGTTCTGCACAGTATGTAGAGACTGTAGTCTCAGGTTTTGGTAGACATACACACAGTCTTTTGTCAGTATTATTAGGAGGATAACTGCAGGCCAGTCAGTCTCACCTTTGTGCCTGGCAAAATCATGGAGCAGATCCTCCTGGAAACTGAGTTAAGGCACATGAAAAATAAGGAGGTGACTGGTGACAGCCAACATGGCTTCACTAAGGCAAATCATGCCTAAAAAATTTGGTGGCCTTCTACAATGGAGTTACAGAGTTAAGGCACATGAAAAATAAGGAGGTGACTGGTGACAGCCAACATGGCTTCACTAAGGCAAATCATGCCTAAAAAATTTGGTGGCCTTCTACAATGGAGTTACAGCATTGGTGGATAAGGGCAGAGGGACTGATGTCATCTAGCTGGTTTGGTGCAAATTGTGCAAAGCATTTGACGCTGTCCCACACGACATCCTCGTCTGTAAATTGGAGAGATATGGATTTGATGGATGGACCACTCAGTGGACGAAGAACTGGCGGGATGGTTGCTCTCAGAGAGTTGCAGTCAACAGTCTGATGTCCAGGTGGAGACCAGTGATGAGTGGCATTCCTCAGTGGTCAGTATTGGGACCGGCACTGTTGAACATCTTTGTCAGTGACAAGGACAGTGGGATTGAGTGCACTCTCAACAAGTTTGCAGATGACACCAAGATGAGTGGCACGGTTGGCACACCTGAGGGACCAGATGTCATCCAGAGGGACCTGGACAAGCTGAGAAGTGGACCTCTGTGAACCACATGAGGTTCAACGAGGCTAAGTGCAAGGTCCTGCACCTGGGTCAGGGTAATTCCAAACACAAATACAGGCTGGATGGGGAATGGATTAAGAGCAGCCCTGCCAAGAAGGACTTAGGGGTATTGGTTGATTAGAAGCTCAACACAAGCCAGCAATGTGCACTTGCAGCCTAGAAAGCCAACTGTATCCTGGGCTGCATCACAAGAAGCATGGCCAGCAGGTCAAGGGAGGTGATTCTGCCCCTCTACTCCACTCTCATGAGAAACCACCTGGAGTCCTGTGTTCGGCTCTGGGGCCCCCAACATAAGAAGGACATGGACCTGCTGGAGCAGGTCCGGAGGAGGGCCATGAAGATGATTGGAGTGATGGGGGACCTCTCCTATGAGGACAGGCTGAGTGAGTTGGGAGTTGTTCAGCCTGGAGAAGAGAAGGCTCCAGGGAGACCTTATAGTTGCTTTCCAGTCCCTGAAGGGGGCCTACAAGAAAGCTGGAGAGGGACTTTTTACAAGGGCATTTAGTGATAGGACAAAGGGTAATGGCTTTAAAGTGAAGAAGGGTAAATTTAGATTAGATATAAGGAAGAAATTCTTCACTGTGAGGGTGATGAGGCACTAGAACAGGTTGCTCAGAGAACTTGTGGATGCCCCATTCCTGGAAGTGTTCAAGGTCAGGTTGGATGGGGCTTTGAGCAACCTGGTCTAGTGGAAGGTGTCTCTGCCCATGGCAGGGGACATTGGAACTAGATGATCTTTAAGGTTGCTTCCAACCCAAACCATTCTATGATGTAAAAATAAAATCTAGCCTTGGTGCATTTCTGAGTCAGGCTAACTGGTATCATTTTGAGCTTGTCTTGGATCCCTGCCCTCAGCCTTTGGAGTCTGGATCCAAAAGAGATGAAGTTGCCCATGGCTAAATCCTCATTCAGGCACCTGGTTGCTTATGGCACCCCTGTCCCATAAGCAGTGGTCCTAGATGGCTATATACTTACCACATAGGCTTAAAGCCTGTTATTGTGTGCCACAAACGCATCCTCAGCACCCAGTTTAGCTAGTTTGGAACATATTTTTGGAGCGACATAGGTTTGATGGTTAAGGGAGAACAGAGCTTGCAGCCCCCACTTGACAGGTCCCTGGGACCTTGCTATCAGCTTGCTTCATGCTTTTCTAGTGCAAAGCTGACCTTTTGAAGCTTCCCTCTCCCTTGTACTTCAGTCAGCACGGCTGCACGACAAGGAACAAGTGGGGCAGCCTTGTAAAGCAGGAAGCATCAGAGCGTAGGTACCTTAAATAAATAAACTGCAAGGAGAGAAATGAATCCTGACTGATTTCTTGCATCTCTTGACGAAAGCAGTATGTCCTGGCAGCCCGTGCGTCTCACAGCTCCAGAGGGATTACCGTGGTGTTTACCTGCTCTTTCCCAGGCTGGGCAAATGCTTGATCTTGCTAATGTGTACACGAGTTTTTTGACAGTTGCCATAGCACAGGAGGATCCTTCCTTTCTCTCCTGTTGTTTGTAACCTTTGAGGACTAACCAGTGAAGCTTTCTTACAGCATCAAAAATGCAGTTTATTTTAAATTAGCTTCCGGAGTAAAAAGGGCTGCTTTCAAATAATCGGTCGCTGACCAAGTTGCATATTCCTCCATCAGCCAGCTTCAGCTTTCCTTTGAGAGGCAGAAAGGGCTTTTCTGCTCCTGGAGAGCAGGGAACTGGCTGGCTCTTGGGGAGCTTCACGGAAGGAGAAGGAGCAGGAAGAGATGCCACCGCTGTGCCTGTGCCTGCGCCGGAGGAACAAGGAAGCACTTCCCTCTCCTGGGGGACTCTGTTCGGCTACTAGTTCAGTACTTGTCTTATGGTAGTGACTAATGATCCATTGTGTCCCTGGGCACTTTGTGTAAAGTGATATTTAACCACAGTAAAAGCAAGATGTTGCCAAGAACATGCAGTGGGGGTTTGCAGAACAAAGTTAGGAAAGTTTCCTGGGGTATCACAGCTGGAATAAGGGTGCACCTACAGCACCAAGCAATGCACTGTGTATATAACAGCAAAGGTCCATGGCACTGATGCCTGCATAATACTTCTTTTCTTCATTTTATCTTCATTATGCCCATCTTCCCCCATATACTTGAATAAGCATATATTAAATAGGATTTATATGGGTTAGGAAGCAGAACTGATACCAGCTGACGTGATGCTTCAGCAGTGAGTCATGTACCACGGTTGAATGCCTTCCCCTAGTCCACACCACCAACAGTGTCCCAAAGTATGGGTAGCAAACTTGCTATGTGGAAGCAGGTAGGAGCCTGGAGAGCCCTGTGGGACTGTGTGGTGCTCTCTTCCCTTGCTGTGGGATTTGACCAGTGCTTCGCACACAGGTCCTGACACTGTCCAGTGTCAGAAAATTAAAACTAAGGAATGAAATAGGCCTTTGTTACCATTTCCACAGTTTGCGAAATTCTGATTGTAAAGAATGAATAAGGCAAAAAAGTAAATAATGAAAAACCCCTCCACCTGTTATTTCCAGTAAATGGTGCTGTTGTCTAAATAAAGGCAATGCTGAAAGAGGAAACAGAATATTGCCAGTGGTAATAGCCCATGTTTTTAATGGCTCCACTTATCTGGATCTTATTTTGGCTTGGCACTGTTGGTGTAACTTTACTTCTCAAACACTAGCATCAGCACTTAAATTTATCAGGCTCTGAGGACTATCTGTTGAGATAAACTCAGCCTACCCAGAGCAGCAACTTTAACAGCATTGATGGAGCCTCAAATAGCATTGGCAACTCCTTCACAGCGCTAAATAAAGTAACAACAGAAAATTCACACCATGGCTGGTCACTTCCCATGCAAACAAACTGAATTCCCACAGGCTCTTTTTCAGGTTCTAAAAGGTTCGGTGAATGGGAAACAGCAAGAGATGTCCCTTTTCTGTCCCAGCTAAAAGTTATGTTCTGGTTTAACCCCTCACTACCCCTTCATCCCCATTAAAAATTCTGGTATTAATTTTCTTAATTTGGGAGGGGAAAAAAAAGGCAGGGCGGGGGACAGAGACCGGAATTGTTACTGTTCCAAGTCTTTAATTTACCTCCTTATGCCTTTGCTGCTTCTTCCCTGTGTTTGCACAATGAAGTTAAAAGCCTAAATGGGTAGGGAGCCAGATACTGGTTATGCTGTGACTTGGCCAGAGGTATAAGCTGAGATGAAGAGACCCTTCTGGGTATTGCTTAGTGTCCTTGGTCAGCTGGAGGGTACAACCTCTGGCCCATTTTTATTTTTCAGATCATATTTTTACTCAAAGGCTTTTATGTTTGTTTGTTTGTTTGTTTACCACATTGGAAATGGATGTATAGAAATTGCATCAAAACATGCATCAAATTGCTATGAAACAGGAAGGACAGAAGTGTTATATTCACACAGGTAAAGAGAGAAGCAGGACTTCCCCTCTTCCCCTGGATTCCTAGATCTCTACCTCCCATCAAAGAATTGCCTGTCCTTGCCTACGTTAACCATGGTGTGCATGGCAACATCCAGTCCACCTCACCTGGAATAACCATAGGTATCCTATAAATACTTTACCAAGAGGCAAGCATCCAAACTGCCCGAGCCACCTTTTCACAAGCTGATTTATCACCGCCTGGGGCCCTGATACCAAAAGAAATGAATTAACTATTCAAACAGCACACCGATTTTGCAAAAGCTGGCTAGCAAGTTGTCACTGTATCAGTCTGGATTCATATTCGTATAGACAGTTCAGTAACACTGCTCTGGCTTAAAACTGGAACTGATCATACTATCTATTTTCTATAGTACTTGATTAAATTAGTTTCTTTTCTTGTTTATGAGGCATTCACAAAGGACTCCTGTTTCCTCTCAGTCTGACTTTTGTCTAGGTGCCAGATAACTTACACAAACTAACCCGTTCATGAACTTGTTGATTTAGACTGGCAAACTAAGCTGCATGGTCTGGCTCCAAACTGCTGATTGGAAACTTCACGTACAGGTCTCCTGTGACAACCAGCAAATAGCACGCCAAGCTTCATGTGCATACTCGCAGACAATGACCGATATCTCATTTAATGGCTGCAGAATGAGCTTGCCACTTGGCCCTTCCAGTACTAGGCAGGCTGTGCCAGTGTGGCCATTGCGAGAGTACAGCTTTTACTTGCCAAAACTGGTTTTATAGCTAACTTCTACAGCTCTCTCTAAAATAAACTACAAGTACACAACTTGTCTGCCTTTTCCAACTTTGCCTTTTGCCAGTGTAGTTTTTTTTAACTGAAGGATCACATGCTCTTGGAAACAATAGTGAAGCAACATTTCTAGTATAGACAGGGTTAGAAAACTCATTTTCTAATAGACATTTTTACCTTGGCTGAATTTAATGAAGTGACAAGTCAAAACAGTAAATATTAAAAGCTAGTGCAAGTACTGGTGGTAGAAGAATTTTTTCTCATTAGAAAGCATAAGAAAGCACTTGTAGAGAAAGGGCTCCTCTTGAACCCTATCAAAGACTGTGTGTGAGGTCTGTGCATGGCTATGAATTTTAATTTATGAACTAAAGGGAGAAGATTGGTAGAGGATCTTGGGGACCCCTGTTATTGATCAGTAAGAAGAAAAAAAAGAAGGAAGGAAATTAAGAACATAGTAATGGGTAATGAAACAGCAGAAGCAGAACTGGGAGAAAGAATGATTCTTGTAAAAGTCATCAGATAGAAGGTACGGTTAATGAGTTTCCATGTAGAAGACTAGAAGATAGCAGTGAGAAACAACTGAGAAATTGATGTACAAGAGGTTTGAAGAGTCCAAACAACAAAATCTGGGAATTAGAAATACTGTGCAGAACTTAAAAATAAATACTGAAAAACTGAAATGCAGTCAAATAGCAATCAAGATCTGATCTCTTGTATTGAAGCATTTATGATAATGAGAAAAGAGAAATAAATAACAGACTGCTGTAATCTCTTCAATACTGGTGATGATATAGAAAAAAAATTCCTTAAGATTACTAGAAAAGATATTAACAACACAGGAAGATAAATACTATAAAAGACAATATGATTAAGGAATGCTTTCAGTACCCAGATATCAATTAGAGATGAAAATCAGATATCTGGTTTGATAACCGAGAAATTTCCTCATAAGTTTGCAACTGAGAGACAAATTCCTGAACAAAGAAGGGATTTGTATCTGATCTTGTTAGAACATGAGGCTATTGTAAAAGTGCTGGCCACATAAGGTAGTCTTGTTTTGCATGGGGTTAAATTAATTGGAAGGATCAACAAAAAGAGCCTGTATGAAAGATTTTCCAGTTTCGGAAGGGTAATCTGGAGGATACAGGAAAAGCTAATGAGTGAAGTCACCGGCGCTGAGGAGTTCAGAAAATTGAATGAGACTTGAATGTTAAAAGAGAAAAAAAGTGCAACTTAGAGCTTCGCACCAAGAAACGGAGAAAAACTTAAAGGGTCCTAAACTTGTTTACGTAAATAGCCATATAAAAGTTACATTGAGAGTATGTAAAAAAACTAAGCACAGGGAAAAAAGAGCTTTTCCAAAAATCAAGGTTATTCAGAGATCAATTCTAAAAGCTGAATCTGTAGCTCTATTGTAGCACTGCTATTCTGCAGTGCCCATCCCTGAGTTATACAAAGTCTACAGGTACCTTTGAAATTCACTGTGATCTTTGGTACATTTAATGGATACTCTGTTAGTCTCTTTTCCTGGATGACAGGAAATTTTGCTGGGCAATTAAATACATTTTAGACTCCTTTTCATCTTACAACACTTATTCAGAGTGTTTGAGGTGTTTCTGTAGCTTCACTTCGCCTCTTTCATCCCATGGATCTCAGACAGAGCTCACACCCACTGCCAGGTATGATGCTGGAGCATACTTTGGTTTATAGCTTGTTCCAGCTGTCTTTAACAAGATGATCTCTTGAACAAGATAACAAGATAACCCTCTCCACCAACCAAAATGGGAGGAGGGCAACCAGTTGAAAAGGTACAAGAACTGAACCCAGCAATGAGCTCAGGTGGTACTAACTGGAACCCTCCACATTCCCTTTAAGTCTTTTCTCATCTTTGATCTGTTGCTGCCTTCTGGCTTTGCTATGTAATAAGGATCCTACTGTCTTTAAATATTACAGGTGTGTGCTGCTCTTTCAACACTGCCCTGAAATTACTGAACAGAAGGATCACAGTAGCAATTTACACAAATGGTGGAAGTGCAAGCTGTAGTCTTCATTTTCACCCATTGTTCAATAATTCATGTATACTCAAGATTTTAAATTACTTTCAAGTTCTATGACTAATAGGGTGTGGAGCTGTAATTTACTTACATGAATGTTTCATGACTTCCTTTCCATTGAATTTGGAGAAGGTATCTCAAAACCTCAATTCCTTAGCATTTTGACAAGGATCCAGTGGCTGAGCTGAAATTTTACTTGAATTTAGCATGTAAATTCTGTCCATCTACAAAAGGAAAAAGGTTGTAATGTCATTTCACTTATCATTACCTTCCACTTACAAGGAGTGCCTCGGATGCATTTGGCTAGGCTCCCAGTGCAAAGAAGGGCAAAATATAGCATGTGAAACATCAATTATTAAAACACAATATTCATTACAATGGATGTAGTCACTAGGAAGGGCTAATGTGCTCAGAGATACATGTTGGTCTTGATTTATACATAATAACTCATGTACTGATATTTAGACAGAGTAAGTACTAGGTGGACAAGGAGCGGTATAAAAAAAGCCCCCACCAAGGCTCAATGAAAAAAAGGAAAAAAATGGGATTTATTAATATTTTATTCTCTGCCATTAGGGCTGCAAGGTTGAAAATCCATCCCTTCGGTTTTATTTAAAAGCCCTACCACATTTGCCTCATACACTCTTAAAAAAGCAGAACCTTCCCAATGTTTCTTTTCCCTCTTTTTCTCTGGTCACTCCTAATAGTGCCCTCCTCCTGCTGCCAAAGCCAGTGTGGCTCTCCCTCTCTCAGAAAGACCCTCCTCTGAAACTCTTCCACTCTGTTGCCACTTTGCTGACTTGTGCATACACACAGCAACATTAGCCCTGCTCTCTGGCTGGATCAGACACCTTAGAACTTTTACCAAAGGGCTACGGTTGCCAGAGTTTACATTATGTACGTGTACAAACCCCTACATGCCTACACACAGCCTACATCCACCCTTCACCAGCTAATGCAAAGCCTCCCTCCTTGCTCCAGCCTCTGACAGCTCCTGCCCTCACCCACGAAGACAGAGAAACACCCCAAAAGGCAGCAGCCCGGGCAACATCTTATCTCCCGGAGTTTTTTGGTGACTAGCCACAACAAGTCAGCATGTGAATGGCATTCCCCAGAACTGTTGCAATGAAAGGCAAATCTGGCGACCTGGGGTTATGCTGTCCACTTCCCAGAAGAGATTGCCTAAGGAAGGGAGGGAATCGCCGGTGTCATTTTTTTAAGAACAGGTTGGACAAATAACTAACAGGAGTGGGAGAGGCAGAGATAAATAAACCTGCCTTTGGGCAGAGGGAGGGCTTCGAAGACATAGTATACTCCCTTTCTCCTTTGCTTTCTATCATTTGTCTAGGTACACTGATTTTTGGAACCCTTCCTAAGGCTTCTCTCCGTGCCCACACTAATTTGGATGATGGACTGGAGGAGAGGTGCTGGAACAGGAATCGAGACGTGCAGGGCATGTTTTCTCCTTCAGTATTGCCTCACTGTTTGACCTTGAGCTTCTCACATCCCGCTGTGATAGCCAAGACCGTACATCTGCAAACAGAGCTCATGGTAATTAATCTGCTTCATAGTGCTAAGATTTTGGATGACACTCAATATGCAAAAAACTCCTTTTTTTTCTTAAAAGTTTAATCACATGAAATAAGAAAATAAATTCTAATTTATGTGAAGAATCACTACAGTAAAAGAAATGTATGCTTACACTGCATAAAATTAATCTGGGCTTTGTAGTGCTTTTCGTATGTTCTGATGGACACACAGAATATTGATCTTGTCCCACACATTTTATTTGTGTTGAAGTAACCCGCAAATAACCTTCCTGAAACTGCAGGGACACTCACAAGCAGTAGCGAACAACTGCCATTTCGATTAAATTCACCTCAAGTTGCAACTAGCACCTCTGAAAAGCAAACTCAGAAAGCCTGGGTGGGAATGAGTTAATTAGGATGAGGTGATTTCTGGGTTGGGGTCCTGGCCCCGCTCTCCTGCCTTGTGCTGGGCATCTTTCTGGACGCCTCCTCCTTCAGCTGAATTTTGTCTGAATTCCTGAGTATCCAGAATATGCAAAACAGGGAACCTTGATAGTGCAGTAGCATTTTAAAGTGATTGACTTTTCTGCATATTTCTCATTATAAGGACTAAAATATCTTTGAAAGTAATACAATTCCTTATGGCGAGAAAAATGTTGCTGTTCTCCACAAGAGAATTTTTTTTAAGAACCTGGAGAAGTAAAAAGAAAATAACCCACATGTATAAATCACTTTCAGAGGAAAATGCAACTATTGGCAGCCTTGGTAAAAAGCAGGGCTAGCAATCAGTAAGTAGAAATGTAAATTCAATGAACATGTCTGGGTGTATAAGCCAATAAAGAAGAACTGCCATAACCTAGGTGTAAACAAGAAGATTGTGCTTCAGGCTGAGTTAAGGGCAGAAGCAACTTATCTGCATTACTTTCTTACTGTACAACCAAAAGTAACCCTGCCACGTTCACAAAATTTCAGCCTAACCGGCTCAAATACATGTAGGAGTCCCACAAACTGCACAAGGAAAAAATGTGGTTGTATGGATTTGTGGAAAATAGGTTTTTCTCCTTTACAATTCCTCTCCTAATTGGATTAATCCATCCCAATGCCCCCCACCCTCTCCAGCGGACCGCTGCCCGCTGGACCACCGTTGGCCTCTGACTCCCCATTCCCCTCTCCTCCATCTGCACTGGGAAGGACCTCACCTGAACATTTCAGAAATAGCAAAATAAGGGCCTTTCCAAGTGGAAACTGAAAAATGTGTGAACATCTGCTGCAACAGGAGCTCTGAGACCCCTGAGGTCTTCACCCGTTTCCATCCATTCACGTTAGCTGTGAACCTGTCCCAGGCCGCCCACTAGCAAGCTCCTACCGAAGTAGGATTAAAAAGTATATTTATATTGTAGTGTCATGTTATAAAGTTGGAACTTGGCTTGGTTATTTTTGCATAGCCAAATTAATTTTGTGTGTAACTACTCTAGACTCAACATCCTCTCCCAGCAGGGTCGGACAGAGGGCACTACCTTTTACCGTGTCACTTCTCATTTTTCAAAGAGATATTAAGCAGGAATGGGAACTGTGACAAGCAACACAAACGCCGTTCACCCCAAAGTCTGTTATTTAAAGTAAGTACCTTTTGCTGTTGATCAATAGCTCCAGCACCCACTGTTAGCCAAGCTAAAAGTCAGACACAGAGTTTATCTATTTTATCAGCTCCAAGCGTGTAAGAATTCGTGCTATAAAAAGACGTGTGATAAAAGCAAAGGATGAGCGTGGAACAGAGGTCTGACAGACACCTCCTGTGTATTCAAGTGGTATAGAAATCTAAAATCACAAAGATGTTTGTTTTCATGAAAATTTCAGTAACTTGAAACTGTTTGGGTTGTCTTCAGGTTTGTCTACGGATAAGACCGATGTGACTGTAGATCCTTCTTCTTTTTATGCTTCCTTTATTCTGGTAAAATTAAATGATCCTTTGGTTGGACAAAATAAATTGTTTTCTTTTAGTGTTCACTGTCATTTGTGTGTTTCTAAGACAGCAGATGCCAAGCTCTGGCAAACCCGTAATCAGAGCTGATAAACAAGGTGCTAAGCCCCATGTGAAATGTAATTAAAGCCTGGTCTATCATGTTTTGTGTTGTGTATTCGTCTTCAGCCATGGTATGTTAATGTTGAAGGACATAGTCTGTGTGAAAGCTTGACAATGGAAAGTTTACTAATTGTGTCACGAGTCCTCCCGAGCAATAATGTGTACAAAAAAGATACAGTTTCTACAGTTGCACTGAATCAACTGTTTCTCCTCAGCTGAAGGAAGGAATAACAAGCAAAGCCAGGGAGTAATGATTATTAAACAATTACTTTTCACCTTACCTTCAGTCAGTTTGTGGGTTTGATAAATCACTCATTTTCAATTCAAATTTATCTGCACACATCTTCTGAAATGCAAAAGCAATGCAAATGCAATTCCAGATTTTGAATTTTGCATCATGTTAAATATTTGGATCAGTCTTCTAGGCTCTGGTTTTGTCTACAAGTCCTGATGACTATTCTAGCATAATTACTGAATACTGGTTTTATTTTGGTGTTTACAACTTGTTACTTATCTGCAAATGGAAGTCCTCCCTGGTTGCTTTTGCATCTCTCTTTCCTTTGGTCCCTCTTTCCAACAACTGAAGCCTGGAAAATTTTCCTTCTGAAAAATAAATAGAGATACCAATTTAATTTGATTCATATATCAAAACTATGGACCAGAAATAGATGCCAGAAGCTGTGTGATTTTCAGGTAATTTCTCTTCCCTGGAACAGTTCTGTCTTATTTAAAACATTAATTTAAAGCAAAAGCCTGAGGGTCCAGCCCATCCTGCACGCAGTATACTGGGCTGAAAATTAAACTCTTAACTAACAAGATACCACAAACCCTTGCTGCCAGAAAGCAACATGTCATTGATGCCTGCATGTTCTGTAGCCTTAATCCAGCAACACATTATACTGCAGACAGATGCTCCTATTTAAATGAGGAAACTCAGCAGGGAATGTATTATTATTAAATATACATAGGAACAAAGAAACATCCTGGGTTTTTTCAAACGCTTGTGTATAGGTATAATCCTACAATTGATGCACTAATAACCAAAGAGATTTTCACATTTGCAAGAGCTGTTGGACAATATCCAATTTTCCTCCATTCACCTGGATCTACCAAAACTGGTAGAGTGATGGCTGACCCTGGGCTAACCCTTAGGCTAAAGCAAGCTTGCTTATCCATGGTAATGGCATTCCCAGTAATTGCAGGAGGAGTTCTATTAAAAACTATTTGGCCAAATAGACCAGGTGTAAATCTAGATTAAAACCCTCTTTCAGAGCATCATCATTACTTAGTAGAAGGTGTAGACCTACTTCCCACAACTGAAGGAAACATGTATCTGCTTTGCATCCACAAAATGAGCTTTTTTCAGTATTCTCTCATCTCACTGTATTGTGAGTCAGCTGAAGAGAGTTTTCAGTGTTTCCTTCTGGAAGCTGACTCCCTGGTGAGACTTGAGCCCACTTCTTACACCTTTCATAACCAAGACTTTTCAATCCATGCATCCTGTTCTTTCCTTTAGCTATCAAAGACCAAAGCCTTTTTGATGGCAGTTTTCTGGGAAAGTAGGTAAGATTCACAGAGTGACCCACGGTGTGAATGAACCCGTAGATAATCCCATGAAAAAGAGGAGAGGCTTTCTTGTCCACAACCGCTCTCCTTGATGTGGTCCTGATGTGCACAGTTACAGACTGAACTCCTACCCCTTTCTTTCAGATCACCCTGAATTTTGTGATTCTGCACCTAGAGGAGCTGCCAGGATGCCCTGATCTGCCCCTGTGGCAGCAGTGGGAGGTAGGTGCAGAGGAGACAGCCTCAGGCATGGATCCGCAGTTACAGCTGGCTACAAAATCCTCCAGTTTACAATACTGTGGGAAAGACCCCCTGCTGCCTGAGGGCACATATGGCCAGCGCATCTCAAAGGATGGATAAAATAAACCTTCTTTGATGGATAGTTCTATTCAAAGACTAAAGATACAGCATGAATACATGAGAAAGTTATATCAAGGTAATGATCTGAACTTGCTTTAATGAGACAGATGTAGTTGTTCCATTATGTTCAGTCATAATTTTCTAACCTTGACCTTAATTTCCGTTCACATTTCAAGTTCCTACTACACAAAATCTTATTTACTTCCCTGCGCTCCCCACTACTCTCAGCTTTCCAGGCTGCTTTGTAATTTACTTTAATCCTCCTGTGAGTGAATCACCCTTCATGCTGGTGTCTTCTGCCAGAAATGATTTTTGGTTCCTGGTGCACTTTATTGAACTGTGTTCTTCCAGACAGTTACTGATGACTCTAGTAAAACTCAAAAGTAGTTTAAAACCAGTAAGAAGTTTTCTGTGACAGAGAAATAACTTTAAGCGCCGCGATAGCTTTGGAGGGCTCTAGCAAATATATTTTAAGAACGAAACAACTTGGGAAAAAGCACGTAACACAAACACTGGGTCTCTTCAGTGTCACTTTTACTTACAGGGTATTTCTGGGAACGATGCCAGCCAAGGGTGGCATATACACCTACGACAGCTGAGAGCAGAGTGACAAGTGACTCCAGCTGGGGCTGACTCAAGAGATACAGCTCCTGCCAAATACCCTGTAAATAAAAGGCTGGCTTGGATCAGTCTGAACACTGCTAGAAGACTCTGTGTAGGACTGACACAGTTGGAGAAAACTGTTGAAGAGACACAAGTGACAGTGCTTTTCTGTTTTTACCCTTTGCTGTAAAACTCTTCTCTTCCGACGAC
>NW_010562607.1:22504-26051 GCF_000687285.1 Phaethon lepturus
GGTAAGGAGTGGCTCACAGGCACAGATCTCGTGTGCCCTTTGCTCAGGACCAGTTCTAATTCCCACAGCATGACTGCTCCAGCCAGAACAACCCATGCTGCTTGCCAAATCTATGTCCTCCAACTGATTCACAACTGGTTGTTCAGTGACAGCAAGCTGTGTGAAGACCACTGCTCCCAACGGTCCTCTATAAATGCAGTGCAGTCTGTCCTCTGGAGAAAAGCCCCTAGCCTGGAACAGGTCAAGCAATGAAGGGTTTTAGCTGAGCAGTGGGTCTTACTCCTGATGGGGAGAGACGCTAAAGCACAGTGCAAAGCTTTCGATGTGGGGATGTGGCCATAGTGGCTGCAGGAGTTATGGGAGAAACTCACTCCTAGACCCACTGTGGGCAGCAGCACAGGACAGTAGGTTTCCTCTGTAGAGTCAAAATTCTTGGATACTGCAGAAAACTTCAGTCAGCCTACAGAGACCAGGATCTGGGATTCAGCCCACTTCTCTGTTGAATCTATAGAGGTGCTCAAACTCTTGCTAGAAGATTCCTATTATTGTGAAACAGCTCTGAGACAATGAAGGGCATGAAAAGTCCAGAGGTCTTTGTATATAACCAGGACAAATGCCCACAGACATGAGGCATGACAAGACAGCTCTTCCTTTTCCCTTTTCTTTAAAGCTAAGTTCCTTTTGGGAATACCCTTTCAGGGTATTATTTTGCATTTAAGTGAGGGATGAATGAAATTTCTACAAAGTTTATCCATTGCCTTCGCCATTGGTAATTTAACATGACAGTCTTTGTAGTTACAAAAAACTTGACAACTTGTGGTAAAAAGTCAAGCCGATGGCTCATGTGTATTGATGGAAGGAGGCTGATCCTCGAGCACTGGGGACCTCACCCGATGCCAGGCATCGTTATCCTGAAGCTTTCACACCAGCAGGCAAACAGTTAACAGTCACCTCAGAGGCACCTGGAGAAGGAACTGCATTTGAAAGTCTTCTTCAAACAATAGTAAATTATTTCATGCTATTGTGCTTTAAGCTCTAAAGAGCCTCTGCTTTTTTAAATGTCAAAATATAAAGCATAATCAGATAGTCTCCATATAGAGTTATAAATACAGCTGCGCCAAAGTGTTGACTCATAAGTCTTTTAAACAGTCAGAAGATAATCCATAGAATAGACGTTATCATGACAAGACTTTCTACAGCGTTGTAGCTAGCAAAATCATTTCAAGGATTGCATGCTTGAATCTCTATCAGCACAGGATGATCTTGTCCCTGACTCAGGAGCTTGCAGGGAAAAAAAGAGAAACAACAAGGTAGCGCTTCTTGGAAGCACTGGTGTATCAGTAAGGTGCAGCTATGATGATATACAATGCACAGCGTGCTACAACGAACAAGCTGACTTACCGCTTATCTCACTTAGAGCCTCTCTACGATAATGTTTCTTGGTAAATTACATCTTCGTAATCTTTATTATATCTGTCATCAAGAATTTTCCTCCCTTGCCCACTGAGCTGTTCTAGGCAATTCTCCTTTAGGTACATGCGTATACTGTCATATAAAAGAACTCTGCGAGAAGTTTTTGTAACTGTGAAAATCATTGTATTGCACCGCGTCCCGCAGCTGACCATCTGTGGAGCTGGTTCCGTCTCAAACAATGGCTCATTCCACAACCAGACTTTTCTTTTTCTTTCCCTGTAATGTTTTGCCTGTACTTTTCAGGCACTGCATCCACTCTTTGAGTCCTGCCATAGAAGAGCATGGCTTTCCAACCGTGCGGCTGCAGAGAAGCAGTACTCTCTTATTCTGTTTCACTGCTTCCTCTTCCATTGCTTTCCTTACTAAGTATGCAAAACACTTTCAGAATGCGATGCCAGGAACTGAAATCCATAAAACTGTGAGTCAAGAGAGAGGTGTTTTTAATGGGATGCTGTTTTAATAGGAGGATCTCTCCTCCCTGCCCCCATTAACCTTCTCTTCCTCCTTAGGCAATACAGTACCTGCTCTTTTTTTTTTTTCTTTCAGTAAGTGATAATCACCTTCTTATGTGGCATCCCTCATGCTATTCCTGAGGTTCAAACTGCCCAGCTACTCTCAGTTGTCTTAAATCATTTACATATCTAATTCAATACAGAGTAGCTAGGATTTAGCTCTGAAGTTTGCTCCTTCTGTTTTGTATCCACAGAAGGACTTGTGTGCCTGAAAGCTTATCTACTTCTTTCAAACACAGAACTTGTTCTCATAAAAGATTATCCCCCAACCTTGTCATGTTATATGTTTACAGTGGTAACAGGATGTGGAGGACAGAGATGGGAGCCAGAAGGAGGGTTCGGAGAAAGGCAAATGGGAATAAGGTCTCTGAGGGGATGGAGTCCCACAGCGGCAATGTTTTTACTCACACTTTGCTTGATTATCTGGTTAGGGTTAGCACTGATAAAATTACTCATCCAGTCTGCATGGGATCATAAAATGTCAAAAGTGAAGAATAACAAACAAGCATCTCAGTCCATGATTTTGCTCCTCACACGTTTTTATCTGTTAACAAAGCTTTAAGAAGTTCCAAGTTTATGAACTTTCCCCAGCAGAAAAATGTATATTTTTACAATATTGACATCAGAATTCCTTCTGTGACTCAAATCCCCTGTCTGAAGTTTCAGTGAGATAAAGAAAATGGTCCTTTTTAAATGGCTATTTGGCATGCTTAAAGGACTTGTGTTTTCTTTCCCCTTTGGTAAGAAAATGTCCATAGTAGAACAAAATAGACTTTTGAAGATTAAGAGTATTCATGAATAGGTACAAAACGATGATAGTGGACCAAGATCCTTCAAACTAAAAGAAGAGAAAAAAAAAAGTTAATTTTTCAGCCAACATGTTCATTGATAAAAATTGTACAATTTCCCTTCAAAAAGCTGAACATAGGTGGTAGCCATTCACTTTATTTTGGGTGTGCAAAAACAACAGGAATCAGGCTTACGTTTGCTGCATAAAATGGTGGAGTGAACGACCACAGACAATTCTACCTAAAAAAATTGCAAAAACAAAACCACAAAAAAAACCCCAAGCTTTAAACAGCTCATTCTGACAAATTAGCTACAAAAACAGCTACCTGAAAATCGTTATTTTTGTATTTTTAGAATGATTGCACGGGACTACGGTCTTTTGACAGGGAAGAAAATGGGGTGGAAGGTATATGAAAGCCTAATGGTATAATCAGGGACTCTTTGTCCATTAAAAATACAAACTTTCAGGTCCAGTAAAGTTTCAACAGCACCAGAGTGTGGCCATAAGCAAGGGCGCAGAAGGGCAGCAAAAGTCCTTGCAACCCTGCAAATAAGAACATCTCCAGTTAAGGACAGAGGAATTGTGTATTTTAAGGAAGGACTTTCAGATGATGGATGCATCAGAGAAAGGGTGTTTACTCCTCTCCTTAAAGATAATGGCAAAACTGATATCAGCAAATAAATAGTAAGCTCTTTCTCGAAACAGAGTGAATCGGCTTGGTGCTGGTTCTTCTATTAAGCCTCCACCCCTGCTCAGCAGGTCGTATTCAGCA
>NW_010562607.1:26082-26955 GCF_000687285.1 Phaethon lepturus
AGGCAAAGCAGAACAGGGTGATTAAATTGCGCTTTCCTGTGTCAGAGAAGAGCGAGCTCATTGTTTGAGTTTAAAGCTTCCTGTTGCCTCCTTCCAGAGGCTGTGATATAGTCTTAAACATCCTGGTACAGGTAAAATTAAAGCCCTAGTGATTAGAAGACTCTTTAATTCTGTGTTTATTGTCAGTGTTTGATTCACCATGTCCTGGGTCTGGCTAGTCAGTTGTCAAAAGAAGAGGCTATAGGTGTCTACTACCCTGCTTCCTCCTTCGGAAACCTCTATTGCCTCATATCTTTTCCATCATCGCTTCAAAAGCCTTGTTCCTGGTTTTCAAGGTGAGTAGTTGGTTAGGGTTCAAACATACTAACACTAATAGTTTTGCCAGTGTGATTTCCCAGAACTTTGTTTCCTGCTGCCTGAAGTGCCCCCAACAGCAGGGTCTTACACCTCCCTTCCTTCCACCATAATCCCATCCCAGACAGTCCCTCCTCATGTCTGTCTTAGTGTCATACAACCCATCTTCCATCCCCAACAAAGTCCTCAGCTCCCCAAACACCACCATGGCAAACGGCAACTCATGCTGTGCCCAGGTCTGAGTTTGGCGTGTGCCGGCCAGGTCGTCGGTCAGCACATGGTGATGGTGGTGGCCAGCCAAGGGGGCACATCCTTGCCCTGCCTCCTGCATTGGGTACCGCCCAGCATCCCAGCCCAGCTCTCCTCCACACACCAGCCAGACGTGCAGGAACAGAGGATCATGAGACTTCTAGTGCTCTGTCAACTGTCATGGCCAGACAGCAGTGACATTTTCATCTGTTTCTTCTCCTCAGTAACTTACCTAGAAGTGGGTTCTGGTTTGAACAGTCTATAGCAGGA
>NW_010562607.1:26995-37693 GCF_000687285.1 Phaethon lepturus
AGGAATGTGGTAAAACGACCTGTGCAGGAACCATTCACAACATTCAAATTAAGATGGCTACCATTAGTTCCCAGGGTTAAAAATGGGGAGGTACCAGCTTCCAGAGTGGCTGTTGGTAGATACTTGCTTGAGATTTCAGACAGAAAAGCCAGTTTGACCTATTTTTGAAAGTGTAAGAATATAATATCACGCTGTCAGACAAAAAAAGTGAATAGAATATATATTACAATGAATGAACAATATATATTAAAATGAATAGAATAGATATTAAAACAGATGTAGAATCTACAGAAAAAGATGTAACAAAAACTGAGAAATGCAATGAAATAAAAACAAGGTAGTTTTACCATAATTACATAAATTACTTAGTGGGTGACTTTTATTTTGTAATCTGTCTTGGAGCAAGACATTGACATTTGACTCAGACTGTTGGATCATGCTCCAGTCTTCAGATGTCCTGCTTGCTGTCACATATTTGTCACACAGGACATATCTGGTCACTGCAAAAACAGACAGGTGAGAGATGCTTTTTCCTCATTATTCTTCACAGAAGTTAAAGGCTCCAGTCGAAACAGGCCTTTGACATTGAACTTCAAGTTTTGGGAAAAGCAAAATTAGCAAACCAGTGGCTGTTATTTTATTTATTCTTAAAAAATATTTTCACAAAAAAGTAATTATTGTGTGCTTGTATTTAGATGTAGATGTATTTCTGGTGTAATGTCATTTGAAAAATAAAGGTCTACATTACATTGGAAATAATTCACAAGAAAAAGCTTGTTTTAAAAGAGTATGTAGAACTTTAAAGTTTTTAAGGCTAGTTAATTCAAAGTTCCTTGATTTTTTAGACAAAAACAGCTTTTACACCAGCTTTTAAGACTTTCCATATCTTTCTAGGTATTCTGACATATGCTGCAGTTTTGCATTATTCTTCTTTCTTTCTCCTGAGACTCCAGAGTTCTGCGTATGAGCTAGGCAAATTAAATCTTAGCCCAACTGATTAAAAAAAAATTGTTCTTTGTAATATCACTGTATCCAAAAAAGTCTCCAAAGATATAATTGTAACTTCTGTTGGCAGGCACCGTTTGACGTATCTGAAGTGAAATACGAACAAGTTTTCACCCCTGTTAATTATTTTGGAATATGAAAATCAAGAAGAATTGTATGTTACTGTACGTTCATTTCTGCGTGATTCATATTTTCAAATTAAGCATTTGAAAGCCTTGCTCAGTTCCAGGTTCCCCTTGTCTAAGTCCTACACAACCCCAACACAGTTCCTACCCAGAAAAATCCAAAGGGAAGAAGACTGATGATGTAAGACGGTGAGGGTGCATAATCCTGTGAATGTCTCTTTCATTTCCCAAATGAAATATCAGGCTTCACGGTAAGTAGATTATTACCAGGTTTTAATCCATCAAAGCAACGCGAGTTTGAACGCCGGGGCGGGGCGGCTGCGGAGGAGGAGGACGCCTGGCTCTGCCCCCAGCGCCGCAGAGGCTCCCCCGGGGGCTGGCGAAGGGGTTAGAACAAGACGAACCGGGGGCTATCTGGGGGCTCCTGCAGACTCGCTGCACTCCTTTCAGCCTTGCCGGCCGGCCGTGAGCGGTGGGCCGTGAGCCCCAGAGCAGACGTAGACCTCTGCTGCCAGCACGCTCTGCAGAGGAGGCAAAGAAGGGCAACCTCTTACATCGCTTGTCGCTTGTTCCTGCGATGCCAAAAAGGCAGTGAGATGGACGGAGGAC
Source organism: Phaethon lepturus (assembly GCF_000687285.1). Taxonomy (NCBI): domain Eukaryota; kingdom Metazoa; phylum Chordata; class Aves; order Phaethontiformes; family Phaethontidae; genus Phaethon; species Phaethon lepturus. Next base: position 28,735 of record NW_010562607.1, read on the forward strand.
GGGCGCTGCATAACGCTCGATGGACCTGGGATCTTTCTCTGAGGTCTGCCCGGATCTGTTGTGTCACTTGGAGTGAATTTCTTCCTTTTTCCCATCGTTTACCTCATCCTTCAAACTGTAAATTCCTCAGTGCACTTACTGTCTGGCATCAGGTATCTGTGCAGAGCCAAAGACAACCAGCCCCGAATATCCTCCTGTCCCACCTCAGCCTCCGCCACCTTGACCTGCAGGCACCAGCGGGGCTGGGCACCCACTCCTCAGCTCTACTCCCTTCTCCCACCACACCACACACCATGGAGTTCATACGTTTGTGACCTGCTGAGGCAGCAAAGTATCCATATATAGGTGTAAATCGGTGTTTGATAGGTGTAAAACCAGACAAATGCAAAGCACACAGAAAATAAACTGCACAAATACAAATTTGTTTTAGTTCCCAGGGCACTATCTTGATACAAACTGTGGCATAAAGTGCTTCTGCAACCTTTTCTGAGGTGGCTCCTTCAACCTTCTGTGCAGTACACCATCGCTTACTAACATTTGGTGAAAGTCTGTAGGGAATGTGAAATTAAAAATCACTCTGGCTGGTATGCACTGATGAGAAAACATGTTTTTGAATTTCAGATAAAGCTTGTAGGACTACGGAAGACTCATATAAGCAATTCCCATATTAGAGGGCATCTTCCAGGAAAGCAATTAACATTTCACCTCCTGTATCTCCACCACTGGAGAATTTGGATGCTGACAACCATTGACATCTCCTTATTTACTCCATTTCCCCCTTGCACATCCAGCTCCCAAACACGAGTGTTGTTTTCTCAGCTCCAGCCCTTTTATTAGTGATAATAACAATGCCTCGACGAAAGCAATTACAAAGCAGCCTCTTGAGAGACTCAGCAGCCATTTCCCCTCGCGCTAAATATGTCAGGATGTGTCTCGCTTACGATTTGACCAAAAAGAAGTTTAAAAACTTCCCCACAGCGATATATAGCTCTGTCTCTATCAATTAGCAGACATCAGGACAGTGATGGGGAGGCTGCACACAGGCTCAGGAGGGCAGCTACGCACCAAACCCGGCACGGGCTGGCGTCCTCCCGGCAGGGTGGGGACTGTCCTTGAGTGCCGGGGGGGACAGGTAGAGACATTTTCCATAGGTACTTTCCATATAGCACATTTCTCAGGATGGTGTACCAGACTAGGAAGTCTAAGAATTCTTATTTGTGTGATCACTATGCTCATAAAATTGAAAAAATGCACCATCTTAGTAATCGAGAAGTATGAAGTAACGCGTATCTTATTTTTAAAGACTCGACCGACTAACCTCAAAGCCACTTATGTTAAACAATGGAAAGGGCAAACATCATGCATCATATAATTTCCAAACAGGTGCTTTAATAGACCATACTTTTTTCAGGTCAATGGACAGTTCTGAACCAAATGCAAGGCCTGGTGCTAAATAACAATTTACGGGTGTCAGAAAGATCCTTCCAAATAAATAAGACAAATGAGTGCTGAAAAATACAATTTCAGTTAGCTGAATAAAATTATACACAGCTGTTATGTTTTTCCTGTGTTAGATTCTTAAAAAGACCTTTTGAAATATTGTCTCCAAAACTTATTTCAGGAAGAAAAAGGGTTTAGTTCAAAAATCCTAGGCTACATTACAGATTTATGGGGATACTTGACCAAGAGACAGTTATTACTTCGAAAGTAATATTCATCTTCTCCAGTACTTACCCTTCTTGTACTAGCAGGATCTTTCCTTGTCCTTCTCTCCTCTCCCTACACACACCACTGATAGTTTTAACTAAGCTGCCAAGGTTTTTCCTCTTCCTTTCTCTAAACTCTGCTATGTGAGTGAGCTCACCCAGGATCAGATTAAGCACTGGAATATGTTTTGGTAAACAGAATTTATTCTCAACCTTCAGCTCCCCATCCATTGTTACAAACCAATCTTTCATTCCCTTAATGCAGCATCTGAGGAAGAAGCTTCTGTACAAAGGACTTTCAACTCATGCAGACTCCAAGGGATAAGCTGTCAAAACCATGCATTGAAGGGGTACACCCCATAATAGTCGTGTCCATTCACCACAGCAAGGTCTATATTCTGGCACTGCTCAAATAACAATTCTGAATATTGCTTTCTCTTTCAAAAAGTAGAATTTTAGGTAGGTATTTTAACTCATTACCTGATAACATTTTAGCTACACAGAAAATGAAATGGTAGAGGCACCCATAAAGTTGAGTAAGAGACTCACAGACATGTGGGACATCCTTTATGATCCTCAGCAGATCAAGCAGCTTCCACTGACCTCCGTCTCCTTTTCAGCTTAAAGATCAAAAGGGCTACTTGGCCCATGTTTATCAACAAGAGTTTGACCTTGTTCCTTTTTCTCCACAAAGCCTTGCACTGTCTTATATGTGCTATTACAACTAGGACAAATTGTCAAACTGACCCAGAGCACTTAATAACATTTTTGTGAGCTAGAGTAGCTGCATTTTGCCCTGATTTTTTAGAATCATAGAAATATTTAGGCTGGAAAAGACCATTAAGATCATAAAGTCCAACCAGTAACTCAACACTACCAAGTCCACGAGTAAACCATGTCCCTAATCACTACATCTACATGTCTTTTAAATACCTCCAGGGATGGTGACTCCACCACCTCTCTGGGCAGCCTGTTCCAATGCTTGACAGCCTTTCCGGTGAAGAAATTTTTCCTAATATCCAGTCCAAACCTCCCCTGGCGCAACTTGAGGCCATTTCCTCTCACTCTGTCAATTGTTACTTGGGAAAAGAGACCAATACCCACCGCGCCACAACCCCCTTTCAGGTAGTTGTAAGAGAGCGATAAGGTCCCCCCTCAGCCTCCTTTTCTTCAGGCTAACCACCACCAGTTCCCTCAGCCACTTCTCAGAGGACTTGTGCTCTAGACCCTTCACCAGCTTCATTGCTCTTCTTTAGACACGCTCCAGCACCCCAATGTCTTCCTTGTAGTGAGGGGCCCAAAACTGAACGCTATATTTGAGGTGCAGCTGCACCAGTGCCGAGTACAGGGGCACAATCACTTCCCTACTCCTGCTGGCCACACTATTGCTGATACAGGCCAGGATGCTGTTGGCAGCCTTGGCCATCTGGGCAGACTGCTGGCTCATGTTCAGCCGGCTGTTGACCAAGACCCCCAGGTCCTTTTCTGCCGGGCAGCTCTCCAGCCACTCCTCCCCAGGCCTGTAGCGTTGCATGGGGTTGTTGTGACCCAAGTGCAGAACTTGGCACTTGGCCTTGTTGAACCTCATACAGTTGGCCTTAGCCCATCGATCCAGCCTGTCCAGATCCCTCTGCAGAGCCCTCCTACCCTCCAGCAGATCAACACCCCCACCAAACTTGGTGTCGTCTGCAAACTTACTGAGGGTGCACTCAATCCCCTCATCCAGATATTAAAGAGAACTGGCCAAAAAACTGAGCCTGGGGAACACCATTTGTGACTGACTGCCAACTGGGTTTAACTCCGTTCACCACAATATTTTGGGCCCAGCCATCCAGCCAGTATTTTACCCAGCTGTTCTGGTTTCAGCTGGGATAGAGTTAATTTTCTTCATAGAAACTAGTGTGAGGCTGTGTTTTCCATTAGGGATGAAAAAATGTCGATAACGTGCTGATGTTTTCAGTTGTTGCTGAGCAGTCAAGGACTGTCCAGCTTCTCATGCTGGCCTGCCAGCGAGCAGGCTGGGGGTGCACGGGGAGCTGGGAGGGGACACGGCCGGGACAGCTGACCCAGGCTGGCCACAGGGATATTCCATACCTTATGACGTCATGCCCAATACATAAAGCTGGGACAAAGAAGAAGGAAGGGGTGGAGGGACGTTCAGAGTAGCCAGATTAAGTTCTAGCTGGGCTTTGGCCCTTCTAATTTTTTCCCTGCGTAACCTCACGACATACTTGTAGTCCTCCTGATTTGCCTGCCCCTTCTTCCAAAGGTCAGAAACTCTCCTTTTTTTCCTGAGTTCCAGCTCTCTGTTCAGCCAGGCCAGTCATCTTCCCCGCTGGCTTGTCTTTCAGCACATGGGGACGGCCTGCTCCTGTGCTTTTAAGATTTCCTTCTTGAACAATGCCTCCCAAGGGACTCTGTCAACCAGTCTCCTAAGCAGGCCAAAGTCTTCCGTCCAGAAGTTACGTTATAACACAGAGAAAGTTGAGATCCTTCCAGCCCTCTGGAGCTACACCAGTGTCTCTTCCAGGAGGGAGTTAGACACAGTGCCCTGCAAGTCGCATGCCAAAAACCTGTTAGCCTCAGCCTCCAAAATATTCTGTGGCTGTTCTATGTTACCTCGTAGGTTAGTCAACTCCCAGCATCAATGGCTATAAAAACAGCTTCATAGCATCACTCTGTGCTGAACCAAATTAATTGCTGACACAGAGGGTGATTTTGGCCCTACACTTGAATGACTCTATTATCAATTCATACTAAAGTAACTGAGAAGAAGGAGGACTCGTCCTTTAATCTTTCTTCATACTCAGTGCATTGAGGAACGCACAGTCCAGAGCAGAGAAGCCATCAAAGGAAAGGATGCTTCATGTCGTAAGTCACGAGGGAGCTAAACCCCAGGTTTCGGAAACCTCTAGTCAAAAGGAAAGGTGCCAATGAAGCAGCAACCACCACAGTACGGCTGCAGCCCTGGCTCTCACAGCCTGTTACCCAGCTGTGCAGGCTGCCCCGTCACACCCAGGAACACTGGCTGTGCTTGCACAGGTCCGCAGGACCCTCTGAAACAGAACTAGACCAGTAGCTCCCCCGTGCCAGCGCTGCAGATCCCCGTGCCCCAGTAAGACCCCCGTGCCCCAGTAAGACCCCCATGCCAGCACTGCCCCTCTCTCCACACTCCGGCATCTGTCACTGAAGTTGGTAAATCTGTTTCCTGCCATGTCACTCTCCCTTCACGGCTCTTCAAAAAACATTTTTTAATCCTGAAGCTTTTATCTATTTATACAAAAGAAAGCTGATCTCACTGAGCTGTAGAGTTCCTGGGGGTGTGTAATGACACCCTGATGACTGCAACCTGTGAAAGTTTGTTTAATTTTAACCACATGAGCTGCCCTGCTGAAGTCAATGAGGCTACACTCTGAGCATATTTAAGTGCAGATGTTATTTCAGGGATAGCATCTGAGGGGATGCTCAGAGATACATCTGGAGCATGCACACTCATTTAGAGAAGAGAACTATTTTTTTTTCATGCAGTAGAACAAAGTATCTAGTGTGCTTATGTGGGAAAAGAAAAAAACAAAACCAAAAACATTTTGCAGTGAGCATTTTCAGTTGATCTTTAAGGCTGGTTGTTCAACACAACACCAAAGCCCAAAATGGGTGGCAGCAAGTTATACCACGCTAGGGACAGAACTAGAAGACACTCACGATCTTTCTACCATGATTCACTTTGGAGTCACCACTAGCCAGAGGAGAGGACCTGGGGATATTTTCCATGCTCATATGAGTGCAGAGGTTACAATTTTCCTGTAGCCTCTAAAAAAAACCCCCATACATTTTAGAATAAGTTAGTTCAATTCAGTGGATACAAATTGACTAATAACAGGAACCCTGGGCCATGAGCCCTTCCAAATATTCTAAAACAAACATCTTTTTCTCCCTGTGTAACGGTATCACATCCAGAAGAGTGAAGAAGTGCCACTGGTGACAAGTGCAAGACAGTAGCAGAAATACCTTGGCTCCTCAACCTCCGCATCATTGTATATGGGGACAAGTTGGTACTCTAGACAAGGTCTGAGAAACACTGGAACAAGCTGCAGTGGTTCTTTTTGTTGTCATACGCCTTTTCCCAAATCTACTGTATGTCATGTAAACATAGTTTCAGTTATCCAGGCTAGCTTTTCATCTAAATAGTGTAGAAATTGAGTATTGTAGGCATTTTTTTTAGAATGGCAAGAGTAAAATTACTGTATCTGTCACATACTGTTATTGCTCCATTTACCATCCACAAAATGATTTCCAGTTTTATATAATCATTCAACTTTTATGACCCTCCTGTCATTGGTATTTTCTATTATGCATTATTTGTAACTATATGAAATAAACAGCAGTTAGAGGTGGCCCTTTTCCTGTGTTGATCCTTTCCTATGAATTATTTTTAAATTTCTACAGCAACCCCCCCTGCCAGGTACTCAGTTACATCCCAGAAAACAGTGTTGGGTTAGTTTAGGATACTACAGACTCAGAAGTGCTAGCAATAGACAACAACCAATAAACACAGACGTCACTTTTGCTGTAGGAATTTCATGCTCTACTAATACAAATTTCATTAACACCCAAGGCTAAGAGATCACATCTTAAATGCCAGATTATGGTGGAATATTATGTCAGTCAACCAAACCCCCGCACTCCACTACATGAATACGTTGCCTTCTGCAATCTTTACATCCATTCTTTGAGACTTTCCCTAAAACCTGTCTTTGATAAGTTATCACATACATTTCTCATCTGTACTTACAGTGGGATATTTCCCCTCTTTTATTTTATTTTAATTTTGCTCAGGAGTGTTACTCAGGAGAATTTCTGAAAGTTTCACTAAAAATATCTCCAGGTAGTTCAGAGAAATCTGCATGGTTGGCACGGGATGAGCCAGTTAAGGGGAAGCACAATGCAGGCAACCTATAACTTAGTGAAAACAAGTGTGCTTACACCAGACGTATGGCAGAATCCCTTCCAGGCTCCTGAGTGTGCTCTCTAAGCATCCATTACTGGCCCCTACCAACAGCAAGATACTGGGCTACTTGGGTCTTTGGTCTGATCAAGTATTATCTTTCATATGGTTTTATTACACCCATTTTCATCTGCTGCTTCTCCTACAACCCATCCTCCTCCTGTGCTCATCAAATTAAGCCTCCTACTTTCCCACAGATCACTTACGTGTAACTTATACCACCACTATACATGTCACCTATGAATTTGGCTGAGAAACCAGCCTGGTTTTCATCCTACCTAATTATGGGCTAATGTTATGCACAAATTTTTCAGCATCTTCTAGGAGAAACAAGAAAATTTACTTAAATATCTGACATCATTATATGATCAGTATGTGTCTGCACCCTATTTAAAGGTGCATAATGCACTTGTATGTAAAAAAAAGAATAAATGGAGTCTTGGTGGTCATATCTTCTAGTTAGACTTCAGCTAAGGAAAACTGAGCGATTAACTATCCAAAGAATGTAATTAATAACCCTGGTCAAACAAACCATGATTAGCAAACTGACAGCTCCTGACATCTTCCTTTGCTTTCTCGTAGTGTATACTCACTCAGACTGTCTTTAAAGACATTAATTACCTGTGCCTTTTACCATCTAAGGATCCTCTGTCTGCCACAGGATTTTCTCAGCTAGCAGACCTAAAGTCAAAGAACTATGGAGAGCTGAAAATGAAATGGTATGAGAAGAAAACCACACTATGCTGACAGCACTTTAGGACCATTAGCCCATCATTATGAAACCCACATAAACAAACAGCTAAACATAAAGCATGAGCTGGTTTTTTGTTTGTTTTTTTTTGTTGTTGTTAAAAACCACAGTTTCTCAGGGTGAAAAAAATAGAAATTGTGAAGAAAGAAACATAAATATTAGCTCAAGGAAGCAAGATGTAATGCATTTTACATAATATACAGGATATTGTAGTCTGTATGATGTGAACTTCTGAAAGAGTTTTGGCAGTATGAGGAATCCAGGACCACGCCAGTCTGGAGAGAAAAGGTTGACCTTAAGGCCAAATGCAAAATAATCATCGACTGTACATGCACTTAGTATAATCTACCCTTGTATTAAAGATCTGAGCCCTATTAGATATACCAGTAAACCAAAAAGGACAAAACATTGCTCACTGCAGGAGCAGCCCTGCTGCATTCCAGGTGGTTCCTCCTCTTGAACCCATCTCATGATGCAACTGAGTAAGCAGGTGGAAAAAAGCCCTTTCAGCAAAGAGACAGCAATTTAAGCCTTGGTTGTGGAGACGTGACAGACAGAAGAGCGAGCGTCCCATGCCAATTGCCAGGGCAGCTTTATCTAAAAATATGTATAACAAGGATAAACACCAAGATTCTGCCACATGCCAAGGCACAGGAGCACCAACTGCCCTGTTAGATCTGCTGTCAGGCCCTCCTGAAGAAACAGAAGAAATATCTCAAGTCCTTTTTCACATCTGCAAACAGTTGTCTGTGGATCAGTTGGTTATAAAGAAAGGTTACGCAGGAGCAGCCCTCAACTCCCTTCACGTTTGCGACACAGCCACTGAACAAAGTGCCTTCTTGCTGTTCCTAGGAAAAGAGTGTGACCCTTCTAAATTCCCAAACGCAGATGTTGTTTTTCTGCGAGTAGTTCTGGCTGGCAACTAAGCAGAGTGACAGGAAACAGAAACACAAAGCCTGGAGATCTTCTTTTAGGATCTCCTTTTATGAGGATGTGGTCCAGAATGACAAGTTATGCTGATTCTCAGGTGGAAAATCTATTCCAAAAGTTCTTTGTCTCATTTAGCTTAGTAAGTTTTTGAAATTAATTAAGTCAATATGCACAAAGCTCACAGACCAGCACCTTAGCTCATGCTCGGTGCTACAACAATGTTCATACACAACTTCCAGAGTAGAGCTGGTCCATGTCTGCCCGAATCAAGCACAGACAGGGAGAACAAGGTGCCACTGACCCCATCAGTTCAGACGTGCCCAGGAGAGGCAACAAGACTACCCAAATGGGGAGACCCTTATTTTGCACTGCAGATTCACACCCTGGTTTTCTATAGGACACCTTTTCCATGCAGGCATACCCTTAGACAGAGCAAAATACACTTGAGAGGACTTTCAAGCTGGTCAGCCATGGCTGAAAAAAAAAGACAGAGAAGAGTGGAAGCAGTAGATTTGAAAGCCCTCAGCGAAACACCATTATCATTATTATTATTATCATTATCATTAT
>NW_010562608.1:0-19779 GCF_000687285.1 Phaethon lepturus
ACAGCTTGTTGGGAAAAACACTCTTCATGGGGTGCAGTCAAATCCTACACATTTCTTCAAGAGAGCTGTATGAAAGGAATAGTACTGTGCTGCAGGTATGACGTATGTGTGGACCCCCCCCTCCCCACTCACTCCCCTACCCCCTGCCTCTATGATTCACTGTGATAAGTTTGCTTTTTAATAATGCCAGTAGACTCTCTCACCACAGGTGCTTCTCAATTAAAATCCACTTTGTTTAAAAACTGGAGGCTTGTTTAACTGAGCCCCTGGTGAGAGTTGTCAGATCCCAGGATAGGTGACAAAAATGGATTGGTGGACTTCTGGAATTGCATTGAAAAATACCATATCCCGGGATACCAGAGGGCAGTGTCACTCTTAAAACAAATCTAGAAGTTTGAGAAGCCCTGGGTGGAGTCCCTGGGAGATGTCGTTTTCAGCGTGGGGCTTTTTCTCTATCTTTCAGCATTTTGTTTTGTTCCTGCTACCCTTCTTACACCCCCACCTCAAGTGCTTTCCCCTTCTTTCTACTATTGATTTGGCTATTGAGAAAATACAAAGGTAAAAAGAATATTACTATTTTTTCCAAGAACAGTCTCTCTTTCTTTAGTATTCTAATGATATTTGCAAGAAATTAACTGAAATGGCAACGCAGGGCAGGGAGGAGGCTTTTCTTAAAAAAACAAAAACCCACAAGCTGAAAGTATTAGAATCGTGATTTTGTATTTTTCCTTTTTCAACAGAAAGGAGAATTTACTTTTGGGTCATCTGATCTTTTCCCTGCCCTCTTAGACATGTATTTTTAGCATTTTGAACACATGTAATGTCCTCAGATATTGCTTACCAAAGCACTTTGAAATAACTATAGAGGGTGGATGGGATGACTCAGGGGACTGGTAATTGAATATGGAGCCTTTTCACCTCGAAGTCACTAGTTTGAATCTAACCCAAGTTGCTAGCGACCTCGTGGTTACCCTCAGATGGCTGTTTAGTGGCCTGTCTGAAGTGAGTTGGTGGTCTCAGTCCAGCTTTTCGCGAACAGCTGTCCACATCACAGAAACCACCATCACAGTTAGTACTAATTAGCAGCCTTGTTGGCAGTATCGGTAAGTGAGGCGAAGGACTGAATTAGCCATCGAGCTGTCGTGTGCTGTTAGAGGTGGTCTCTTCGAAAGAGAGCCGAGGCACCCTGCTCTTGGAGTCTTGCAGCAGCAGCTGGGTTTTGACACCGTCTGGATTGTGTGTGCGTGTATATTTTCTCCCTCTGGGGAGACTGCAACTTCTCCACAATACCAGGCTGCGAGCCGTGTCCCCATTTTGGTTTGCTTTTGCTTTGCGCTCTGCAGTTTATCAATTCCTGGGTTCAGGAGCATCTCCATGCCTGGCAGTTGGACTTTCCCTCGCACCCTTCATCCATCAGGTTAGTCCCCTAACATCTCTGCTAACTCTACCACAAATAAGATTTTTGACATTTCACTCCGTTTATTTCATAATGGCAATTGCACCAATGGTAGCTGTCAGTTGCTAAAGTTTCCATACTACCCCCACCGTTTTGCAGTCCTCTTTCTGAAGCGTTTTTACATTTTATGTCTGCAAGAAGTTTTGTTCTTTCTGAAGCTAAACCAAAATGTAGCCATTTTGAAGGTGTGAGGATAAAATAGATAATTGTGAACTTTTAAAAAATCTGATAGCTGAAAAAAAGAATCTTGCAATAAATACCTTGGATTTTAGAGTACAACCCTACTGTGTACTCTGAATGGTGCATTTATGAATTCCAAGGCCCACAGAAGATCCCTCTGCTGGTAGTAAGATTTTGGGTCGATGCATAAGTCTATCTATATTATCTAAGATAATATATATCATTTGCAAGATCATGAATATTTCCACATTTAAAACAAGTTGAAGTAAACATGGTTTACAGCATTTTAAGCTGTAGGCAATTCTTTCTGAAAATGGGGAGTTCCGTCTGCGTACTCTGAATTCCATGCAGGGGAACAATAGTAACACAATTCTAATGAAAATAACAGTGGTTTTCTTCCCAGGTACTAAACTAAGCCCTGTAGGAACCCATTTCTGATTTTTTTTTTTTTCCTCCTAAGTTTTAATGTTAACAGTGGTTTCTGCAAGAATAAACATTCCCTCAAAGTATTGGCAGCCCAAATACGAAAGCCGAAACTGAAGGTAACAATAGTGACCTTATTAGTTTTTCGTCTCTAACTTGAAAGAAATGGCTAAAGTGAAGAGCACAAATAGAAACAAGTAATGTAGATTTTTAAATTTTTGATTCCTGGTGTTGATAAAAAGGGTAAAGAAGAGTGTATAACAGGGGATTTGTGTATTGCCTTTTGAGGAGAACAGGGTCACAGCTTTTGGAATCTGTGGTTTAGTTTAGGGGTATCATCATGTTACACACTTCCAAGTAACTAGTTAGGCTGACTGCCATTTCATGGTTTCTATTTTTGCACTGCTAGATGATTAGGTCAGACTTCACTGGAACTGGATCTCTGTTGTGTATCTTTCTGGAATATGGGGGGTTTTTTAGCCAGCAGGAGGATACAAGAGGGCTGGTGGGAAGAGCAGCGCTCTAGCTGGGAACAGCACAACTGGAGGCGACGGGAAGCCTAGCTCAGGGCTTTCTCTTACATTTTGGAAAAACTTGGGAAATTAACTCTCTTGAGCTGATTGGAAGGGTCTACAAGGAGAATTCCACACTGGCTGGTATCTTGAGCAGTCCAGAAAGAGGCAAAAATGGTTGCTGTTTACAAGTTGGAAAAAGTGAGTTAAGCCAAGAAAGTGTTTGAAGTGATTTGCCTCAGTTGTGGAACAGATGTATCATTAATCACGAGCTGACAGTGGTAGAGCATTCTGTCTTTAAAGCTCAGGCAGGAAGGAGGACTGTACAAAACACTGCCCTGAAAACGTGTCTTCGAATAAGTTTTCATAGTAGAAGTCCTGCAAGTCTGGAGGAGATGAAGTCTTCTAAATAATGATGGTTTTATGGAGGAGGTCATGCTCTCTTCTCACAAAGGAAGGAGATGGAAAGAACTGAAGTGGAAATAGTTGGCAAGGCCAGTCTGTCTTGTTGTCACAAGAGTGGCAGGAAGGAGGCCTCCAAACAAACCGAAGCCCTGGGAGTGAGGCAATTACCATTTCTTCCTGCTCACATTGAATTCTTGTTCAAGGCATTTCCAAATAAGGGTTAGGAACTGAGCGCTGCAACCGCAAGATGACAGTGCAATGCTGTTAAAACCAAGGCTCCTTTTTCCTTCTACTTAAAATAATCTATGTCCAGCCATGAATCAAAGCGCCTCTGTAACCTGCCATGCTCTAAAATAGACTGACAGAAACCTATACAAATCCTCCTGAAAAAATAAATTATGAAAAAGCTTTAGCTGGCAGTTCCAGACTAAGAATGATTAGCAAGTTGCACTGTTGAGTTAACATGATTTTAATCATGTGCATCTTAATCCGAAAGGGAAAAAGGCCGCGATGTGTCTGCTGTGTGAGCACAAGGCACACACAAATCACATGACAAAAGTCATTTTTGCACAATGGTACCAGTGAAAACAAAAAAGAAAAAGAGAACAAGGAGCAAAATTTCCTGGCTAATATGAGTTAGCCTGAGATCAGTGGAGCTTTACTCGTCTATGCTAGCAGAAGTCTGCCTTGCCACCCATACCGTCAAAGCCTTCCTCTTTAGCTTGCCAACTTTACAGCAGCAAAGAGCCATGGAAGAGTTGTTGAGGTGCCTCACTGAAGTAAAAAACAAACCAATATGATACTGAGGAAAAGAAGGAAAGAACAATTTTAGTGTTTTAAGACTAGGGCAGTGCTGTCAGGGTGGGAGCAGCTTTGACTTTTCAGTACTTGAGCCCACTTTGTGTGAACTTTCAAATATTTGAGAAACCTTTCAGTGATGTTTTGATTTCAAAAGCTGTCTGGTGGCCTAAATGTCCATACCCAACAATTACACCAATAAATTCAGAGGCCAGTCTTTAAAGTTCTGAGCTTCAAACGCTGCCACTAGTGCATTATTCATGGATTTGTTTTTTCCTTTGATATCTCTCTATGGTGTGATCTATATAGCAGAAAAGAACCCACATCTGTCTGTTTACACCACCCTGGAAATTCCTGTGGGCAACCAAAAAAGTCAACCACAAATAACTGCTGGGCTACCAACAAACAGAGTATCTGGAGCGCCTCCACCCACCTGCCATTGGGCAGATTTCTAAATCTTATTTGAAAATAGGAAAAATCAGATCAGTGTGGTGGGAGGAATAGAGATAGGGCTGGGGGAAAGGACCCATTTGAAAAACTAACCTGAAATAAGCTGAACTAGTATAATTGTTGTTTTTCTGGTTTGGGTTTGTTTTGTGTTTGTTTTTTTTTAAGTTACATATGGGCCCTGAGCTGAGCATCACGTCATGACAGAGTGCATCTCATTGAATCAGATCATTTGATTCATGCAGTTTCACATTGAACTCTTTTGTGCTAAGAGCGGGCAGGTTCTTCTGAGCTGCGTCTTGAGGAACAGTGGAAAGAAACCATCCCATAAACTATTTTAAAAACTCTGGGAAAATTCTTCAGTTGGATACTGCGACAGGCTTTACATTCCTGTTCTGCCCTAGCCGGTGGGGACTGTCTGGTCATTCTTGTTTTAACTATGGGTACTCTTTATATTATTATGGTTCTCACTGAAGTTACAATTTCCATTGGTTTGAAAAGCTTCTCAACACATCTAAAGGTGAATTCCTAATCAAGACTTTCATTCACCTAGGTTTTTTTTATCCATGTACCCAAACTAAAGCAGTTGGGTAGCCTTCTCAAAATCAAGGAAAGGAGTTGAGTACTTAACAGTAGGCACCCAACAAGCTGAATTTCATCCTATGACTCCTTGCATCCTTGCATACTTGAGAAGTATGGAAGATATTCCTATTTATTGTGCTACTTGATTTGAAATAATCAGTGAGGTCTTAGCTCTGCTTTGACTATTTTTTTTATCTCATACTATTATTCAATCAGTCAGATGTTCCACTTTAACTTGATGATTAAAAAAATAACGCCATAGTGTGGATGGTACAAAGATTTCATTGTCTGTAAATAGTTTTTCAGTCAGGTGTTGTATCTATTTTTGAGCCTTTAGTTGTCTGTGAGGTAATTTCTGCCTGATCATCTTACGTACTGGAGTATACTGCACTTATGTTGACTTGTGTCCTTGGAAGTTTGTTACTCTTACAGCTTTTATTTCCTGCATCTGGGTAACAGCTTTTCCCTTCTAGTTGTGCTCAATTTTCTGGGAAATACTTTTTTCTCCTTTTTAAAGTAGCATGTCATAATCATTTTTTATGAGGAGACATTTATATTTGCTAGGATCTTACGGCTAGGTGGCAATAATCTCCACATCCTGGACCCCCTAAAAAAAAATACTTTTTTTTCCAAAAGCTTTTTTTAATCTAATGTTTTTTCTTAGTCTTTCTCTTAAAGCAGAAACTTAAAAACTTGATTTTATTTTTTTTTAAATCACTAGGTCTCCAATTTATTCATGTCAACTGAAAGCGTAACCAGTTGTTGGATTTGGGGTGCCTTTTTGGCTCTTCCTGACTTTCTCCTTCGTTCTGTTCATCCTTATTGTGGAAGATGGCCACAATTGCTCCATTTCGTGCAAATTAGAGGTAGTGCTGGGGTCCCTGGCAAGTTCCCAATACAGGTCTCAGATGACTTAAATCCTTCCCATGGGTACATCGACATATTATTGAGCAATTACATTCTCTTGTGGCAGTCATCTGTGGAATAAGTAAACTCCCTCTATTAGCCACACAATGATATCATGCACCATAAATGCATGCTTGGCCTCCATTGTGTCAACAATCAGTTACATTCTCAAAGGAAGAAATGCGAATATAATTCTAAAACTACACGGAATAATAAACAGGTCGGTTTTATTACTTCTTTCTATCTTGAATGGCAAGATTAAATTTAATTTAAAAGATTACCGTAAAAGGAGAAAGCATACAGGTAAGCATAAAGTTATTCTTTAATCAATGTAAATATATTATTAATTTTGGGGCTAAGCGGTGGAAAGGGAGGCCAAAAGAAGAGAGTGACTTATATTTAGATCTTTTTTGTTTCACTGACTAAATGAAAGCTAGTCGTAAAGATAATTTTCTCATCAATAACTTTTGCAAGACTGTGACGTACATTACCGATCATTCATGGATAAGCTTGCACAAGCAGACTATACAGCAAGATGTCAAGTAACACTCTTGAAAATTAGGAGATCTCTGATTATGCAGTATAGTATACAGTTAATATTGTAACAAGTCTTTCTTTTTTTTCCTCCCTTTTAAAAACATGTATTCAAATGTTTTGTAAAGCTTTGAAAACTTCCAAGGGCAGAGTGTATCTAAAAAGGTGACCTAACTCTCTGGGTACCCTTTAACAGCATACACTAGCTATCATTAATCAGATAGCCTGTGCTTGGATGCTTTCTTCAGCCTTCATGTGTCTGTTTGCCATTCAGTGATGTAGTTGAGGCTGATCACTGTCACTGATACAGTATTTTAATTTGCTACCCTGTGAAACTGCGTCCAGTGATGCCTACATAATGTAAAAACTGGCTTCCCATACACTTTCGAGACGGGATGAGGCTAGAAAGCAAAAAAAACTCAGAAAATATTTTTACAAGGGAGCGAGTTAGGAAGGTTTTAAAGCTTCATACTTTCCTCAGATAAATTTAATGGCCACCAGGTGGGTTGGGACCTCTGAAAGGGAGAAGCCAAACACTCCTTCCTGCTCGGATCACCTGGAGGTGGGCAGTGTTGGGTGTTGTACACACAAGGCCAATCAGGTCTTGTTTCCCATGGATCTTACGTGCTGGCTGGGGACAGAGCACAGATCCCAATATGCTTTTCAAGGTTTTAAAGTATTATTCAGTCTGGATGAATGACTACCCTTTGCTTTGTCATCAGAGAATATTTATGACCATCGAAGCAAGGCTGAGTTCCTGGAGACGGGATAACGCGTGGCTTTATGCTGCCAGACAGAGAGTTCCTTTTGGTGGTCACACCAATGTTTTTTCATACTCCCACGGACACCACAACTTTTTTGGATAAGGAAGAAGATGATGGAACACAGATGAGGGAAAGAAATGGCCTCAGAGAACTTGGATACGTGGGGGTATTTTTACCCTTTGGGGTTTTTTCTTCCTGAATTTCAATGAGTGACTTATTGGAAACTTCTTTGGGTTTGAAGTGTTTTGTTCTTGTTCCACACACACAAAACTGTTTTGGGTTGTTTTGTTTGTTTATAATGTAGCTGAGATAGAGTGACTTGATATTTTTAAAATAGAAAACTGATGCCTTCTGAGGGAATCAGGGGAACAGACGAGGACTTTACTAGCTGGAAATGTGGGTCATGCCAAGGACAACTTGTTGCTGTGAAGGATGTGTTGGAGGTGGGGGGAGGATTGTGTGGAAGCTGGTATGGAGGGAAGAGTAGTGATGCCTCTCCTTGAGTGCCCAATCCAGTGGCCATTCTCCAAATGCTGGACCCCAAGAGTTCCTCCAGCACTGTCACGTCTCCTTTTATTTATTACCCTTTTTTTTCTCTCTTTTAAGGCAAATCCTAAATTAAACTGTTCCAATCCAGGACATTAGCAACTATCAGGCACTGAATGGCAAACAGATACCTTCTACTTCATTCGCTGCTGTCCTGCTATCTCCTATCACTCCCTAAAAAAAAAAAAAAAAAAAAAAAAAAAAAAAAAACACCAAAAAACCCCCAACAACAACAACAAAAAAAACAAACAAACAAAAACCCCACCACAACACACAACCATATCCAGTCTTACTGTTGAGGTAACAAAGTTAATGGATTACAAATCCATCTGTGTGAATTGCTATGTAGGAGAACCCTCACAGAAAATGTTCAGCAGCTTGTACCTTCTCATTTTAATCATTACTGGAGCCAATGAGGCACTGTGAATTTAGGAGCGTGCTGTTTTGGAGCCTGCTACAGACTGGAGGCTGCCCAATGCACCCAGGTGTAATAGCAAATTCTGAGAGAAATAAATTGTCAATAAGTTGTCAGATGTGTTGTAGAACAGGAGGATAATATGCCAATGGCAGAGAGTCTTCCAGGGATTACTGATCAAATTAATGGCATGAGTCTCCACACAAGACCTGTTTGTTTCCACTTGGTGCTTGTTAGGAAGAGTGCAGTCTTGTTTTCCATGTTGTGCAACTAAATGAGTAGCAAGAGTAAGGTATTCTATTTTTTTAAAAATTGTCACCCTTGGAATAACTTAATAATTATATAGTTTGAAATTAATATTTCCTCAACATTTCTATGTCTATAATATAAAGAATATGGCAAATGTTATGATACTGGAAGGTGTAACTAAAATATTGACTATAAGGTAAGTCTCTTTGGTGACAATCCTCTTTTCCTTATCTGCTGTCATTGCCGTTCCACAGCTTCCTCACTTTTCCGGGAGAACTGGTCAAACTGGAGACAGAGACCAGAAATTAGTGGTAGTATTGAAATAAACTCCATTGTTCTGAAATTTCTGAATAACACATTCCCACTGGTGCTGGTGGGGTTCAAATACAAATTCGGACAGGCTTTGCTAGCCCCTGCTAGTGGACTAAGAGAGAGAGAGAGAAGGTGGCATTGGTTTTGCATATCCAGTATCACCTAATTTTGATTTTGTTGTTCAGAAATAGTTGAGATTTCACATATTTTGAGAAGTTTAGCAAAGGTACGCTTTGTGCAGATTCACTTCAAACATCAGCAGATGCTGGGAGAGCCAGGAAATAATGTTGGACAGGGCAGTATTACAGTCATTCTTTCTACCACTTCCTTTCTAACTGATGTAAACAAATGCATTTTTTTATGTTCTTTCCCTTGGGAAAGGGAGAACGCTGAACTCAAATGATCAATATGTGGTTTTTCCACGATTACTCGGGAAACTTCATCCCAAAAATCTTTTTTAATCACAAGTTGTCTGGCATCCATTGACAGAATCAAGGTTTTCATTTTTGGTCCACTGTAAGCTATGGAATCTGGCTAGCAGGAACAAATCCGGATGAACTGGTTTATGGAACAACAAACCCAGGTATGTGTGTTCCTGAAAATTAAGATATTTTTAAAAGGGAAATAATTTTTAAATGGCTATTAACTTTAAATTTTATATGCACCGTGGACTTCCGTATTGATTTATTGCTCTATACAAACATTATTCATGTTTGTTCCATTTTTTCCTTCACCATTTTTAGGAGATTTGTGGAAGCTGGATTTGATGGCTTCTGAACCATGGCAATTTCTTTTCACTTAGCAAGAACCTGAAGCACTCCACATGTGAACGCGAGGTGCAGTGAGCCGTTTTGTGGTGATCAGTGCCAGGACATAATGGTATGCAATTCCCGGACTGTATTTCTGGTGTGTACTTCGCAGCTCTAAAAAAATCACATCAGGGAGGCTTTCAAAGACACACATGTCTGGTATTTATTTCCCATTGACATGCAATAACATGAAGCGGTTAACAGCCAATTGTATTTTTCTGAATCCCTCACAGTTTTTCAGTTTCCATGTTCTCAGTTATCCCAAATAAAAGGTGAAAGCTTTGGGGTTTTCCTCCCTGGAATTTAAGTTCTGCAAAAATGTGTTTGCAGAGGTGACATTTACTGCATGGTCCCTCCAAGAGCACTGGCAACTCGCTCCTGCACCTGGAGCTGGCTGGATGAAGCTGCTGGGCACCAGGGTGAGTGTGGACCTCCCAGACCAGATAGGAAAGGGGTTTCTGAACCACAAGTACCTTTAAGACACTAATGGACAGAGAAGACTCACATACCATGCTTAGTCTGGCAGCTATGCTGCCAGATTTGCAGGTTTAGCAAACAGATTGCGAGGCAGATTGTGTTCAGGAGGTTGGGAGGAGGTGGGAGGTCTGTGGGGATGTGTTTATAGGACTGGTGAGAGGTGAGCTGTCAGTGCTGTGTGTCTGGGAACGGTGGTGGAAAGGGCTCCTGGACCTCCATCCAGGTTTGAAGGCAGGGTTAGGGCTTGTGAGGCTGAACACGGGGGTTAGCAGAGATAGAACTGGTGTTTTCTAGTGGTATCAAGAGTTCTTTCAACAGACCATGGTGAGGGCAAACAATATATACAGGTACAAAATAATAATACAAGTTAGAAGACACAGTAGTCTTGTGGTTCAGACACTGGATAGGAATCAGGAGTTCTTGGATCAGTTTTTGACTTTGCCACAGACTTCCTGTGTTCCTTTCAGCCAGTCACTTAATCTCTGCATCCACCATCTGTGAAACAGCAAGGCTTGGAACAGTTTGTGTCTCTGAAAGCATGCATCTAATTTAGCTGTTATTATAAAAGTTAGATATTAAGGAACTGTTACATTATCATAGGATAAAACTGTGCCACGTCTCTTTTCACTGTGAAATTTGTTCTTTTGCTATTATATTGTTTTTCAGGAAAAACAATGTTTTCACTACATACAAATAAGTTAAGCAGAAATTCATTGTACATGCTGTGAGAGCCGTACTCGTAGATCTGATGTCTGATACTAAAATAAGAGATGCACATTAAATGCCACTGGAAAGACATGAGAACCAATTGTTCAATAAAATGAAGCACAGGTCTGGACATTGAAAGCAAACAAGTAACATCAGGCTCTGTAGAGGTCAGTCTCCCAAAGCTGTTCAAAAAGGTCAGTCACTCGTGCCTAAATGTAGACACTCCTCATCCACTTGTCGGCAGGCATGCTGCCCTGAATTCTTTGTTCAAATTTCCATTAATATTCTGTGTCAGAGAAGGGAAATAACTTAGATAAGATCAATTTTCAAACATGTTTCTTCAGGAAGGAACTAAAGAGCGATCCTGAAACCTACCACCTGGAATGTAAAAATTCTGATCTTTGGTAAAATAAAGGAACTGCTGTGTGAGATGAAAAATGTCAATACATTTGGAGCACAGGTGAGTTTGCCAAACGACTTATTTGCAAACTTCAAGTCTGTCTTTTAATGTGTGTAGTCAGTTTGTGAGGAGGTGCTTCCACATGTAGGAAACACTGACTAAAGTCAAAGCAACATACACTATTCACATTATGAACCATAGAAGCTTCCTGTGATGGCTGGCAATGTGTCTGTGTAGGAGAGATAATGATGGAGACTTTTGAAAAGGTCATTATGGGTTTAATTGTATTTTTCAGTATTCATTAATACTATGGGAGGAGGTAATTACCTAGTAGAAGACTGGACTACTGTATCAACCCAGCAGAGCTGAGTGTATCCGTAGTATGATTACACATGTCTAAACTGGCAGAAAGCAAGCAAAATATGGCTGTACATGCGCCGTTCAAAACCAGCAGTCTGACCAAGCCAGCTCTAGCTGTGTTTTTGTTCTGATAAGAATTTTCACAGCATAAAGGCAGCTTCTAAGGGATGTAACCCTGAAAGGCATGAGAAAATCACCTCCCCCTTCCAGCCCCAACCTAGCAGTGCAAGCTAGTAATAATGACCCTTAGCGTTTTACAGAATTTCAAATATTTTACCTGTGTTGTGTCTACATTGTCACATGCACTGATGTCTCATGCCTGAAGCATTTGTATTGCTGTATTAAGTACCTCGTCTCAGCTATCTCAGCTTGCTCTCTGGATTTTTTTTGGTGTGAAATACTCTTCGGAGAAAGGCCCCACCTTTTTTCTCAGCTGAGTATTTAATATGGTCCACAGACTATTCCAGACTGGTTACAACCAACTTCAGAGCAATGTTTTTTAGAGCTTTTACTCTGCAATCTCTAAGATAGTTGTCTTTCCAAAAACTCCGGAAAGCATACCTAGAACCATCAAACCAGGGAGGTATTCAGTTGGAAAATCATTCACCTTTACTGGGAAAAAAGTCATCCGTATTCTTTGGATGGCCTTTTGTAGTGCAGGGACTGTTACAAACCTCAAAACCAGAGAGCTCCTTCAGCTCCTGAAACTGCTGCAGATTTGCACAGTTGTGTTCTCGGAGGGTTTGGCACAGCTTTAGCAATGCAGAGCCTTGCTCCAAGGTGTCTTTGTATGCCTGCCTTGACTGCTGGGACAGATGTGTTTGGATATGTCTTGAACATACCGTGAATTACTTGTGTGCCTTGCTGCAGTAGCATCTTCCACAGCATATGTTACGTTACTTCTGCTAATAGAGATTGTATTTTTTTATCACTGGACTTAAGTCATAGCGGATCTGGCCGCTGCTTCTATCACTCTGTGCAAATTTGAGTCTCCAGAATCTAAAATGCTTGGGATTTTTTTTCTTTCTTTCTGTGAAAATGTCAGGAAAGGAGCATAGTTTGAAGCTAATTGAATTAAAATTTCAGGTGGAGGTCTGCTACATCTCGTGACTCCACTTGGAGTTGCACAGTTGGAGACTTTTAGCTGCCCAAAGCCCTGCAACAGTAGACAAGGGACACAGAGGTCCCCCCTGCAGGAATCCCATTGCCAGTAACAGCTTGATTCATGCAATAACCTTCCAAAGAAGTAGCAGAAGTCACTGCTTGGAAGGGCTGACTAGACTTTATACAGTAGTAGTGTAATATACTTCAGAAAAACATATTATAATGGATCACGTATGATCTAATAGATCCTTTCTACCTGTTTTCTCTGATACATGTGCTGAACCTTAAATACCACGTGACACTAAATCCACACTATAAAGCAAAAGGCTTCATTTTACATTACTCATTCAAAGATCAAACAAATTCTGTGCCTGATGGTGTCTCTAACAGTGGAAGGCAACAGAATATTTTAATTAAAAAGCTAAAGCAAAGCACTAATAATACATGTTATCTCACCAAAACCACAGTCGTCTCCCCTGCAGCTACAGGATTTGCCAAAAAAATAAAAAGCCATAGAATAATGGATTAAAGATGCTTTCCCGCCTGAAAGCTTTAGACAATACATTACCATAGTATGATTCTCAATGGGAATATTGTGAGGAGCATCATCATTTAGAAACCTAGCCAGCAGGCATCAGATTAATCTTTTTTTTTCTCCTTTTTTTTCTTTTTTTTTTTATCGTTGCAGGCTGGCAGTACTTGTCTCCAGATGTACCATTTGGCACATTAAGCAATTCTTTTCTTAGAAGGGGAACCTATGGTTTTGCCATGTAATGCAAAACACCAATGGAATCACTACATAAGCAAAATGCCAGTAATGGTATAGTGGTCCAGCCACAAACATTGGTATGTTAATTTTGTTTTATTTTTCCCAGTGTGTCATCTGTAGTACTGTATTTTGTATCAGGACTATGGCTGGGCTGTTTAGTATCAGATTTTAAAGTGCATTTCCAGCGAGAGATTTAAGCTAGGAAACTAATGGTTTTGATGCTACCAAAAAAAAAAAAGGGGGGGGGGGGGGGGGAAGAAGCTGTACTTAATATGGATCTAACTATCATTTTAGCCTGATTTTTAGAGACGAGGCCAAATTTTCCCCTCAATTATAGCTGTTCAGCCTTTCAGCTGCTTGCATGCACTTTTGATAATGGTATCCAAATACATTGGAAAGCAAGTAGTTTACGCTAAGGCTGTGGCTTATACTTGCCATTGCTTCCTAAGACTAATTATGCCTTCAAATAACATTTTGATTTATTTGTAAGTAAGAATATGAAAATAATTACAGCATAGTCAGTTTGCATATGGAAGGCAGTGACTGGCCTCTCAATCTGCTTAGTTCTTTAATGGGTCATCAGATTGTTTAGTTCTTGCAAATGCAGCAGTAGTAGCTCTTATGTTGTTTCTGCTGTATTTTAGCTTACTTTCTGAATTTGTTCCATGCTGTTGATGTATGGAAAGGAAAAAAGTTGCAAAAAAATTGTTTTCAGTTGCTTTGTTTTTCTGGCAGTAGAAAAAGTGGGGAGGGATTACACAGTGAGGCATTTTATCTATCATCTCTCTGGTTTTGCATGCTGAAGAACATGAGTTGTTCTCTTTTTCATTTGACTTTTCTAGATGAAGATGGGATTTAACCTACGATTTCTTCTGCAGACCTTTTTGAGGGCCACCCAAGATGAGGGCTTGTTTGTATTAAGTGCTGGTCATATGCACTGCAAGGCAGCCCTTACCAAGGTGTGCTTCAGTCTAAAGAGCAGGAAGAAGAGTTGGGGGAAGGAGGGCAAGCCAGGGTAGGCACAGAAGGATGGTGATTTGCACAGGTTCATGAAGAACATCCGCAGGAATATTATCTGTTGGGTTTTTTCTACATCCCTCCCCTGCCCCCCGTAATACTCAGGATTGCTGGAAGCTGAGAAGCAATATCTCAAGGAGGATTGTTTTATTCTTGCTATGTTTCTCATACACCTACCCTAGGCATCTTCTGCTGGATACCGTCAAGAGGCAGGATATTGGGTTAGACAGTGGTTTGGTCTAACCTGGCGTGCTCTTATACAGTAATTTTGTAAGCTGGGAAAATTTTCTCACCCATCGTATGCCAAGTAATCACAGAGCTTGTTCCCTTTTCCTACTGCCTTTGCCCTGCTGCAGTACTTCTGATGCTGTTAGTCTTGTTTCTGGTTTATGTGTTGTAAGAGAATTGTGGCCGTAATTTCTCATCAGCGATAGGCTGAATTCCAAGGAGTGAGCATGTGCCCTGCACTCCTGGGGCAATCCT
Organism: Phaethon lepturus; assembly: GCF_000687285.1. Taxonomy (NCBI): domain Eukaryota; kingdom Metazoa; phylum Chordata; class Aves; order Phaethontiformes; family Phaethontidae; genus Phaethon; species Phaethon lepturus. The sequence goes on from NW_010562608.1 coordinate 14,657, forward strand.
GTTTCTTGCTGCGTTCGACCAGTCCTGGGTGTGCTTGAGGTCCTGAGTTCCCCAGCTTCCTCTGGTAAGGACTTTCGTGTCGGTCATTGGGAAGCATTCTCTGGATGATCAGAGACTCAGGATGGTAAGAAATGCTTTTTCACCTTGTACAAATGGTGACAACTTTACTAGAATTTTTTTCTTGCAAATGAAGGACAGTAGAGGAGCAGGGACATTCCCCAATTCCCTCTGTCACTACACACTGACTCTTTATGAGTATTACAGGGTCTTCCCATCAATAGGCCTGCCCTTTCCTCTGTCTGCAGCTTTTGGAAGAATCTCTGCACTTCACGCAAAACGTTTTACTTTCAGTTCCCTATATGAGGAGGGGGCAGCACTTCCCATGGGACCACAGCCATGAACAGTGGGACAACTACCTTCTTCCTAGCCTTGGGGCCAAGGGAGGAAAAGGAGGTTGGCTACATAAATAACAAATTCTTCCGTGGCAGGGCTGCTCTTTGCACTGGGGGAAAGGTTGTCACCTCTGGGAGAGAGCAGCAACGTACTGCCCAGCCTGACTCCTGGCTTGGGTTCCCTAGTATTTTTCTGTTTGTTATAACAAATATCCTGTAATTCAGGCTCTCTGTAGGTGGGGTCAGACTCTGCTCGGTAGAGTTTCGGTAGATAGCAGGTTTCTTTCTATTTAATATGACAGGTGTTTAGTTTTTAACTGGCTCCTGCCATTCACCATAAATCTCACCTTTCCTCCTCCCAAGTTAAATATGTCAGTTCTGGCTTTTGTTCGTCTGCACAGTCTGAAAATGACAGCTTCTGATTACCCATACGTACAAAGCGGTGGAAGATCAACAGTAAAAAAAAGTGATTCTGTCCAAGTTTCTGCTTAAATTAGGTTGTGTGGCCTTTCCAGTTTGATTAACTATGTAATTAATAATGACCAGATGTGGCAGGGTAGGGACTTTTTTCTGGCTTTTTTTTCTGTCCCATGAATGCTGGGAAAGAATGCAAGGAAGGCACTTAGTTGTGAGAACACTTTCCCTCTCCTGCTGGTTCAATTCCTAAAAGCTGGTCATGTTTTAAACCCTGAGGAAGAGGAACAAGCAAAATTTCATTATTTCTCTTTGGGCCTCTAAAGGCTAAAGGCTAGAGGATTTCTGAAAGGAAGCTAATCCTCACTCCTGGTCAGCTGCAGGAGTGAAAAGGACAGTGCTAATGCTGTGCCCTTTTTTTCTTTTTCTTTTTTTCCTTTTTTCTTTTTTTCTTTTCTCTTTGAAGCGAACGACCCAGGGCAAAACATGGTTGTGAAGGTTTACAACTACCCTTGGAGCTGGAGTGGAGAGAGTCACCACCATGTTGCTGTCAGCTCTGCCATGCTGATAGAGCATGGCGGGGAAAAGGGATGCGTATTCAAGGTAAACCACTTTTTAAAAAGTTACTAGCAGAATGTTTCAAATCATATTTAAGCTTTTCTCACTCCCATTTATGTTGCAGAAAGTGATCTCCTCCCATTTATAAGGGTGCCTGGGGTGGGGGGATTGAGGTAGACTGCGAGATTACTATGGGACTGTTTCTTCTTTGAGGCAAATACATTAAATACAGTTAAAGTTTAAATTGGCATGTGAATGTAACTCAAAGCACTGGCACTGCTTTACTCTCCAGTACACTATGAGTGAGAGGGCATCCATGAAAGAAATGTTGATTAGGCTGTCAACCTGTGTAAGGCTTTTTCCTGTGGCTCACCACCTAATCTTCATGTTTGCTATGTTTTCGTAAGACTTAAATAACCGAACTTACATATTCTCCATTCCAAAGTCCATTCCATTTTTTTAATACTTTTCAGTTAGAAGTGGCTTTTCATGCCTGACTGTCATCAAAATTGCATGTTGAAGGCATTTCTGAGGAAACTTAAGTTTTAGAGTGTTAATAAAGTGTTGCCTGCTAAAATAAAGCCAGATTGGTTTAACATTAATGCTAAAGAGTATTTAAGTGGTAAAGGATGAAATGTCAAAACAAATAAAGATAATTTTAAAATATCACCCTGTGTTCAGGGTATGTTGATGACGTTTCATGGGTATTTTAATGAAGACTATTAAAAATTATGCATTGCCTGAATATGTCAAGATCCCCTTCTGCTGCTATTCCTATATCAGAGGATTCTTCTATAATCACACAATCACATATTATGTTATTTTCCCTCAAAATATTCCTTGAGCTTTTGCTCTGCAAGAATGCCTACAAAGAAAGTTTTGTCTACAGTTTGTTGCAGGTACTTCCACAAGGCTGTCCGCCTCCTTTGTCCCTGTGCATCTTTTGTCCTTTACCTGTCTGCCTGGACCTCTTGACCTCTTTAATTGGAAGGTCCATGATGCAAGAACCAAATTTACATTATATGTGCATACAGCACCTAGATCCTTGTCCATAATTAATGCTCACTATCCATACATCAAACAGCATATGCTAATTCCTAAGAAGAATGAGTCCTTTCCTTAAGAGGAGAGTTAAGTTAGTCTTTTATCGGGTTAGTCTTTTAGGTTAGTCATTTATTTTGTATGTTACTACAGCTTTGGCAAAAAAGCAGTGGTCCCTTCACATGAGGTTTCACCTATAAGCAGAGACGGCGAGCTCATAGATAGGACATACTCTGTGGGCTTTTCCCCTTTACCTCTGACCCGCACTCTTCTACAGCGTATGCTGCTTTTGCCCAAAAACCTTGGGGCTGTGGGTGTAACATGCAAAATGAGGTTGTTGGTTCTTTGTCCTCCTGAGTTCTTCAGGATTATAATAGGCCATTTCATGGAGATTAGCAGAGAGATCAACAGGAGAATGATTCTGGTGCCAATTCCTGACCCACTGAGATCCAGTGCATACATTTGCATTTGGTTTACATGGTTCACTGGCAAGTGTTATGCTGGTATCTTGTTGCTTTCCAGATGAATGAGACTTTTAAAGGCCTTTCATGTATTAGCAAAGAAACTGGGTTCCAATAACATCAAGACAACCTTTACCACTTTTTAAAGTTGCCTTGAAGACCATGTAAAATTAAATTTCATATCAGTTTTAATACTCTTTCCTACTACTAGGCTCCACTTTAATATCAAAAGCAACTACTGAATGAGGTTGGATTTGATGTAAAGAATACAAAAAATTTGGTGGAAATTTGGTTTCTCCGTCATCATAACTTACATGTCTAATATTTTGCACTGAGCTGTGGAGTGCAGCTGAAGTGCAACTCTCCCTGGAAATTTCTTTTTAATATAATCCCATTTTCTAGTTAAACATTTCAAATGAAGTATACTGAGCAAGAAAAAGAGGACTACTTTGTTTGGAGTACTCTATAGGCAGAGGATTGCCTGAGGACTTCCTTATTGAATGTACTTTATCTTGCTGTGTATCCAGTAACAGATCAAGTTGGAGTGTAAGGTACCTCAAGCTCTGTTTGGTTTTCTTTTTTTTTTTCTTTTTTTTTCTTTTGTCCCCAACTACATGGATTAGAGCTATTAAGATGTTGGTCTAAGTCACAAGAGTTTTGGAGAGCGGAAATACTTGATTTCAGTAGTTGAATTTAAAGTTATCTGAAGGTAAATATCGCTTATCTAGACGGTGTGTAAATTGTGTGTTCATCTGATTTCCTTTCTTTATTGGATATTGTTTTGCCTTCGTGAGTGGTTCATTTGGCTTCCTAAGCAGAACTAGACAAACTCCCAAATTACTTCATGCTTTCAGTGAGCTGTGTCACCTTTCTCTTTTTTTTCTTTAATCATTCTTTTTATGCTTCCAGAAAGATTGAGCTGCAAGCTGCAATACTGCAAAAGTTTTATCATCATCTGTGTGCTCGTATCATACTTCATACCTTAAAATTACCATGTTTGATATTCAGCTACCACCTCTCTAACAATGCATGCTTCGGGGTTTGTGATTTCTAACGTAACTGCAAACATTACCTTTGTAATGATACCTTGTGTTGGAATAAAGGATGCAAACATTACAATTGTGAATACTAGAGTTATGTACCCTTACCAGTCTGGGGAGCTGTAACCTACTGCTGTAAATTCTTATTCAGGTTTCCCAAAGACAACACCTTGCCCAAAATCTTTATTAAATGGCTGTTGTCTATTGCTAAATAGTTTGTGTAGAGCCTAAAGCTGACTGAATTCCAGCAATAGTCCAAGTTTTCAAAAAGGATGTGTGTGATGGATACTACACTTCTTGTATGGGTATCTTTACAAGCACTGTGTGTGGATACATGTGCCTATTTGTTCTAATAGCAACCAATTATCAGTAATATATTAGTTAACCCAGTGCTTTCCAGAGGACATTTCTACTCTGAAAAGTCATTCTGAAAAAATTTCACCTTTCCTCCATACCATTATTGCTCCATAACATACCATTATCGCTCCATAACACACCATTATCAGCAAATACCTGATAACATATCCCTATATTCTTGCTGTTGTGAAAGAAATTAATATTTACTACTTTTATTGCAGCAAGCATTGCCAAAGTGTGCACTTATCTCAGTTTTGGAATAAGTCTTGGCATTGTTAACTCTTTTGCTACTGTCATTGCAAATCCTGCTTTTAATTTACCCTTGTTCTACCTTACTGGGAAGGGAGAGTTGTCCACACTGAGTTGAGGGCAGAGTTTGGCTCCAGGTATCTCTGGTGCTGGTGGTGCGATGTAGGCCAAATGAAAACCAGCTTGGCTTCAGTCATACTCCAGGCTAACTTTTCTCAGCTTGACAGCCATAAGTACTATGCTGCTCAATAAATTGGTATGATGAAGGATTGATGCACTGATGTTGCTAGGTTGACTGTATACTTTATGGTCATACAATTGAAACTGGGGGGGAAGGGTTCTCCCAGCAGCACTAGCTGGATCTTCTTGCAATCCCTACCCATTCTCTGCATGTGCAAGGCTGCTGGTTCTGCATTTACTAGGATAAGCGGCATAGTAAGTACTGCATGGAGACACTTGTTCTCATCACAATTCTTGATGCCCTTTCAGAACTATGAAATTAAGAGGCTGCTGCATCCTCCTGTGAAATCCCAGATGAAGGTTGGAGGTAGGAGGTAGAAGTTCAGTACCACTCACATACTTCTCAAACAGTTAATTTAAAAGCAGCAGGA
>NW_010562608.1:19810-33595 GCF_000687285.1 Phaethon lepturus
AAGAACATAGGAGTCGTCTCAAAATCACATGAAACTACCACTGCTTTAAAGACCTGTCTTAAAACTCTCACTACACTGATGTATTAATTTACCTGGTGTTGGACTTTGAAAAGCCTCATTTTCAATGTCGATCATGCGGGAAAAATGGGGTCAATACTCCAGTTCTGTGGCCTTTTGTACTATTATTTCTCCGTGACGTAAGGGACGGTCTCCGTTGCTGCGTGGCCTTCCCGAATAGGAATACACTTCCAGTGAGACTGAGACAGTGATTCACTTTTTGGTGGCATTTGTGCAGTTTCCCCTGCCAAAGTTGTGCAGCTGCTTTGTATTTCATCTTGGGAGTAGCATTTCCTTGAAACCAGTCTTCAGGAATCCAGTGTGTAACGTGGAGGGGGGAGAGTATCCTCAATTTCATTAAAATCGTATCCAGGACTTTTGTGGAGGATAAGACTTGGAGAAAGGGAAGAAGCCAGCATGCTATTAATGAAAACATTAGATTCCTTGCAGAATGCCACTTTCCTCACACGGCAAACACCAAAAAGAGGAAGAAGTGATTCTTGGGTTTCTGATTTCTGTGGCCCTTTGAGCTGATTTGCAGCCGTGAGAAAGGTGCCAATATCTTTGTATTGTTTGGCAGGGAAAAGATTACCTTGTAACTCATCTTGTCTGGCTATGGCCTGGCACTGGATCATGACCAGGTTGATGGCAGCCTGACAGTTCTAAAAGAATATGTTGGCATTTTATGAAAAGGGAAGTTATTACACTTGAAAGGAAGTAAAAACAAAAACAGAAAACCTACGCTTGTCAGTTTTATGGCAGAGAGGCAGTAAAAATTCTGGCATGTTACTTCAGCTAATCCCTGCAACAAATTAGTGAACTAAATTGATTACAAAATCAAAGATGAATTTACATAAGCATTTGTGTTTTAGTTACCCTGCTCCTACAGTGTGTCAGACACTCAAAAGACTCAACCCCCTGCCCCTTACAGTTAAAATTAGTTTACAGCCTAAATTTAGATGTGTGGCAGCAAAAGGGGAGCATGGAAAGAAAAGAAGAGCATGGGAAGGGATGGGACCTCCTGGGTCATTGGCTCCAGTCCCTCCCAGTCTCAGGAAACCACATTGTGTTACCCTCTTTCAGACTCTGTTACGATCTTCTGACACACCATTAGATGATACAAAAGATGGGGGTTTAAATTTACAGATTTGTCCCAGTCCAGTATAGTTTTCCTCTGTCTCCGTTAGCCATTGGATTGGACCCACACTGAGGCTTATCACAAGTTTCTGCTGGTGGCTGTGTTTTACAATGAGGAGATGTGCCAGGGAGCTGGGGACTGTGAGGGCAAAGGCAGCATGCTAGTGAGCAGAGCTTGAAAAATGAGGAGGGTTCAGGGTAGCTCATCCAGCAGCCAGGCGGAGCATGAAGTCAGAAAATAAGGTTTTGAAACGTTATTTCTCTTTCTGTTCCCAACCTGCTGTCAGAGGAGTGAAAGCAGATCGCTTCCCTGAGGTACGCCTACCCTGCAGTGCAGCCTAGGGTGAGCCAAGGAGGCTTGGGTGCTGGGGACAGGGTGAACTGGTGCTTGGGGAGCCCCATGCTGCGCCCAGCTGGGTTGCTTTCCATTCCCACGCTACCTCAAGTGTCCCCGTGCTGTGCGCTACGCCGTCCTTGGAAACCCTTTCTCATGCTATCCTTCAAAACCCTTCAACAAGTTATCTTCACCTTCATGCTTGTGTGGGAGTTTGGTATATGAACAAGGCGTACAAAGAAGGGTTCCTTGGCGACTGCCACAGCCTCAAAAGTGGTTGTGAATTATTTTGCTTTGTCAGTCAGAACTGTAAACTGCAACCGTATGGCTTTAGCTCCGGAGAGGGCTGAGTGGAGTTCCTAGCATTATAGCATGTTTTTACTCAGGCGACGTAGCCAAAGCAAACGATGAAACCAGACTTCTTCTTGTGGTCAGAAAGAAACAAACAATTTGTTTTGATTGAAGGCTCGGTGCTGTGGAGAGGCCTAGAGTTATGAGCAGCTGCATGGGAAGCACAATGACATGGGCTGGTGGTTGCCCATACGAGTTACATCCGTCGCAACTGAACCTACGGTGCGATGAGTGGCTGGAGTGCTGAGCGCAAGGCGTGCAGCTGAGAGAGTGAGCTCTGTCACTTCTGGCAAGAGGGAGGACTTGGCTGAAGTGATCTGCTTTTCTTAATGCCAATCGAGATTTTTGAATATTGGGTGTAATTGACTGAGTAGATGCATATAATCTTCAGAGTGGCAGTAATTTTCTACAAGAGTTATGTTTCCTGTTTTGGGAAGGAACAGAACGATGGCGAGTACATTGGGTCAGTAACACATGCTGTTACACCTTCCTGTGGCCAGAGAATTGGTATTGCTTAGGCCTCCATCCCTACAGTGCCATGTCCTCTGGATAACGCAGCCTTGTGCTGTCTGAGGCCGGCAGCTTTTTATTCTTTTCATTTTATTATTCTTCTCTGGGAGAGGACTTTACCTCTGCCTGAAGCTGCAGCTCAAAGCAGTCATTGCCCCATCTCAGTTCTGCCCAAATGTCACTGGTGCTTCCTATTCAGCTAAAACTATGGAAGGTGCAACATACGTTTGCATTTAAGAATAACTTTGGCTCAATTTAGATTTATGTAAGGCAAAGGTCTTAGTGAAGGAGTTCCTCACTTTGCATTTCAGTTGCTTTCTACTCTCCTGTAATAACGCTGTTGGACAAAAGTGGGGATGTTTGTCCAACTTCTGTGAACTCACTTTGCAAAGTTTTGCATGATAATATAAATTGCAGTGAGATAGGCAAACAGAGCTGAATACAATGCCACAGTAGTAGTTGAGCCTCCAACATCGGGAATGCACTTCAGCTTATCTTTTAATGCTGTAGTTCTCCATTTACTTGTTCATCATGATCTCCTTTGCAATATGAGCTTGAAATAGAAATGCTCTTGCGGTGGATTTCTATTGCACTTGACAAGGGCGATACTGAGCATACAAGTTCCTTAATGGCTAATGGTGTAGGTGGAACCTGAAGCACGTCAAGTGAATACTCTTTATTTATGGCATGTGTGCAGAAGACAGAGCTGTGATTTTAACACTTTCTATTGCAAAATTCACTGGGAATTTCCCCCAGAAATAGTTGTGAGCTCAGAGCATGTAGATATGCCCTTGTACTGGCAACGTTCTGTGGGAAGGTCACCATTGTTCCTCTCTGAATTTTTGAGATTGGATTTTGTTGGGTTTATGCTGTAATTTACTCTGAATCCTGTCACATTTAGAAATCATCTCTGTTACTTGTTTTGAGAATGGATTTCATCTAAAGCTTTGTTCAGATTCAAACTTGCTAATTTACCTACGCATTCATTTTGCAGGGTTTACCAAATGTGAATATGTTTTCCTTAGATACTAAAAACAAAGTCTGTTGTGTTTGATATTGAACTCAATATAGGAAGCAAGTTTTGAGTATGCTCAGGTTCCTTAAGGAATTTTAAGACCTAAGTTTGTAATTCCCAAACAAGCTTTTCCATGAGATGAGAATAAAGACTCCCTTTTCTGGTGAGAAGGCTTCAGTCCTGTGCAAGCACAGTGGAAAAACTTTAGGTACTTAATTTTTTTTACTGACAAATTTTTTTCCTAGGCAGTGTGTTTGTGAAAGATGTGCTCAGATCTTGAGAGTCCAAATTTCACCTCAAGAACATTAGATGCTTATGTTCAGACTTTGCCATTTATCATGGGGTTGGCAGGGAAGGAGGGGAGTATCTGGTCCTTAATGTCTCTGTGCCTAATTCCTATTTTCCAAATGGGAAATTAATAATTCTTATTAACCATTCAGGGCTATTGTTAAGATAAATATTTGAGCAAACAAATAGCACGGTAATATAGAGTTCATATACATGCTGAAATACAGTGAGTACCCAAGCTTCTGTCCGTCAGAATTTCTAGTTGTAGAGTTGTAGTAGCCTGAAAGCACAGGTGAGTAGAAGAAACAGAGCTGCCATTTAAAAATGAGATTTGTATAAAAGCTGTGTTGAAATTGCTTCCTGGGAATTTCTGCAGAGCTTGTCGTTAAGAAAATCATGTTATAAAAAGTGTTAATTTTTGCTTTGAAGCCCTTAATAAGAACTAAAACACAAATAAATGAAGTTTAGAGTCTGAATTTACCTGTAGAGCACTACCATCCACCAATTATCTGTCTCTAAGTCAGATGTTTGTCTGTCGCTGTAAATCTGCTGATGAAATACGGCCAAGACTGGCAAAAGCTATGTATCAGGATGGGAATTGCCTTGTGGGCCGCCTTGCTGCTCCAGAATACCATCAAGCTGTTCAAATAAAGATGAGCTGGGACAATGCAACAGCTGGCTGAGATGAGCATGGGAAAGAAAAATATGGTGACAGGAGATGCAGAAGTGACTCGGTGTGTTGGCATTCCTTTCTTTCAGTGCAAGGACATGTGAAAGGGCTTGTCACTGACAGAAAGACCCTCTCACGTTCTATTGTGGTGAAACCTTCAGCCTCCAAATAATACCACAAGTTGTGTGTTTCCAGATGTAATTGGCATACATACATTCTCACACCACGGGAATTTGACTTCATCTTCTCACCCCACAACCTTGGCGACTCAAAGATCTGCTGTTTTACTCTGTCAGAGGGTTGGGGGTTTATTTTGTTTTCAAATGAGTGTTTCTGGTAAGTTGCTTTTCCTTTTAACATTAAATTATATGCAGGCTGAGATCCTTCTTTTGTGATTAACAGAAACTCATTGATAAATCTTTAAAATGAGAAGGTTTTCTAATTTCCATAGATTGACTGCCCTATGGGATTAGGAGACTCACCTTGCACCTCTAAGTGTCTGAGCTCAAACTTTTAGTTCAGTGTAAGCAAAGCTAATTCCAGGGAAAAAGTGGAACAAAGGAATAATATAATAGTATTTCTAAGGAAAAAAGTGTAATATACAATACGGAGTTTTATCCATCCGTATTTAACATGAAAGCCTGTGTTGATTAGGGGCTTTGTGAAAAGTTGATTTTCCAGTTCAGCAAAACTTTTTGAAAAAACACTTGCATCAGGTCAACTGCAGCTAGTTTCCCTCCCTCTCGCTCATTAAAATGAAAAGCAAGTGTTCCCACTTCATTCAGCCTTGAATGACCTGTTTGATCTAAAGCAGAGCTTCTCCCAGAGCTAGATCCTGGTCGCCAGACTCAGGAGGATTCTTAATTTCTGTGGTTGCAATGGCTCGTTAGGTCACACATAATTAGGCCCCAAAACAAGGAACACAATCCAGGGTCCCACGCCTAGATGGATGTATAACCACTGGGATGTCAGGGCTTGTGGGATAACTTTTTATCAGCTTCTCCTGAGGAGCAGCTTCACTTTGAATCAGGTATCTGTTGAGCCAGAGAGTGAGACAGGATGCTGATAGGTAGCTGATGGAAAGAGAAGGTCAAGAAAACAAATCCTCCAACAATTTTATAAAGCAGAACATTGCCAAGTAGCATTAAGATGCCTTCTTAGAGCATAGAGCGATGTTAGCACCTGAATGGGTAGAAAGGATCACTAGATTACATTCACTGTTTGTGGAATAACTTTTCCAGATGGCCATAAATTGACTGTTTAATCACAGTGTTAAGGAGGGTTTATTTTTTCGGTAATAATTTTGGTTAATTTCATTACAACGTGTTTCACTTTTCAGTCTAGTGATCTTCAATGCTAATAGAGTGGCTTCAAAAATGGAAGGGAGAAGCGGCAGTGTATCAAGGAATGTGTCCAACTCATAGCCTTGGGGATAGTGTCATGGAGTCTCAGAGCTTACAGAGCAGGCAAGACAACATTTTTACGGTCTTTTTCTAAAAACCTGCCTTCTGCAAGTTTGGAAAAGAGAGCTCTGCTCATCTTCATGATGAAGCAATGATACTGAGGTGGTCTTGTCACATCCAGATCCTTTGCTGTAGATGCTTTGGGTGTGATCACATGGATTTGATATTGTGCCCAAGAAGGTATGAGATCATACCCTGATCTCATACCATCTGTTTAACAGATGGATTTGTATGGTAAGGCTAACGGTTAAAAACCTGGCTCCACTTAGGTCAGTGGTATCAAGATTTTACCCATGATTGGAGGGGGAAGAGGGGGAAAAAAAAAAAAAGTGTCCAAAGATAGGTTTCCTAAATCACTGCTGGGAAAGCCTGTAGGCTTCAGAGCCTCACTTACTGTTCTGTCATTTGGCTGATAGTTATTTGTGCTCAGCCCTTGAGCAGAGTATTTGATCTTTATGTCTAAATCTATATGTTTGTTGGTGCAGACTGTTAAGATACCATAGAATAGTTTGGGTTGGAAGGGACCTTTTAAGGTCACCTAGTCCAACCCCCCTGCAATGAGCAGGGACATCAACTGCATCGGGTTGCTCAGAGCCACGTCCAACCTGTCCTTGAATATTTCCAGGGATGGGGCATCTACCACCTCTGTGGGCAACCTGTGCCAGTGCTTCACCACCCTCACTGTGAAAAATTTCTTCCTTAATCATTTCTCCCAGCTCTGCAGCTATCTTCTGTTTTCCTTTACTACTGCCCTGTCACTGTAGTGATCAGTGATCACCTATGATCCCTGCCAGATTGCAGCTGCTTTCCTTTGGCCATTACCCGTGCTGCTCCTCATTGTCTGTCTTCATATCTGCTCCTCTCTGAACAGCAGCTGCAAATGACTGTCTCTTTTCTTCCTTTTTTTCTGTGAGTGGCTTCAGTGTAAGATATGGAGGAAGTACAGCTCTTATTTCATATGAAACTGTGGATATTAGTAGCTTGGTTGGTATTGATCAGAATCCTGTTTATACATATTTGTTCTGTAATGAATCTAGAACAAATATCAGTCACATTTATCGATGTTTTGATATTCTCTTAGCTGCACTAGACCAAATGGTTAGGTTGTTTTCTTGTTGGCTGAATTTGTCCATTTCCTTTTCTCCTCTTTAAACTCCCAACAACACATAAATCATCCCTGGATTTCTTTAACCCACAGAATACAATTGTTCTACCCTCACTGAAATGTTAAAAGTAGTTTGTGGACTGGAACACGGCTGGGTGGGGCACTATTCAGTTTCCAGCCTAAAATCCGGCAATGGCTTCTAAAATACAGTCCTCGATAGATCAAATCCAGATGTTGCACAGGTGCACTGAGGCTGTCCAGCAAGGAAGTTTACCCACTTAAAAACTTCTGCCTATGTGCGTCATTAAACCAAGATATTTTTGGTTCTCAAATATATACTTTTTGTTTTTTGATTAGGCAAGGCAAGTGGTCTTCATTAAAGCCACACACAGCAGAATGGTTTCATCTAAATTCATCCCTGTAATTGCAGAAAGACAAACCCAAGTATCATAACGCTCCAATTCCTCCTCATCCTGCTCGTTCAGCCATTCTTATCATTGGGAGTGAAGCCTATAAAATCTTAATTGTTTGTCTAATTTGACACTTTAATATCCAGTCTGGACTGAAATTATTTATGTGGAGTTACATTTTATAGATTTTGGCCATTGACTCTGAAAAAGCCATGATATCACATTAGAAAATGCCCTAGGAAGTCAATTTAGTAGAATCACAGGATCACTAAGGTTGGAAAAGACCTTTAAGACCATCAAGTCCAACCATCAGCCCAACACCACCATGCCCACTAAACCATGTCCCGAAGTGCCACGTCTACACATTTTTTGAACACTTTCAGTGATGGTGACTCCACCACCTCCCTGGGCAGCCTGTGCCAATGCTTGACCACTCTCTCAGTGAAGAAATTTTTCCTAATACCTAGTCTAAACCTCCCCTGGCACAACTTGAGGCCATTTCCTCTTGCTCTGTCGCTGGTTACTTAGGAGAAGAGACCAACACCCACCTCACCACAACCCCCTTTCAGGTAGTTGCAGAGAGCGGTAAGGTCTCCCCTCAGCCTCCTCTTCTCCAGACTAAACAACCCCAGTTCCATCAGCCTCAGCTCCTCTGGAGACTTCTTCTCCAGACCCCTCACCGTCTTCATTGCCCTTCTCTGGACACGCTCCAGCACCTCAATGTCCTTCTTGTAGTGAGGGGCCCAAAACTGAACACAGGATTCAAGCTGCAGCCTCACCAGTGCCGAGTACAGGGGCACGATCACTTCCCTACTCCTGCTGACCACACTATTTCTGATACAGGCCAGGATGCTGTTGGCCTTCTTGGCCACCTGGGCACACTGCCGGCTCATGTTCAGCCGGCTGTCAACCAGCACCCCCAGGTTCTTTTCCACCGGGCAGCTCTCCAGCCACTCCTCCCCAAGCCTGTAGCGTTGCATGGGGTTGTTGTGACCCAAGTGCAAGACCTGGCACTTAGTCTTATTAAACCTCAGTAGAAAAGTTTTGAAGAAATCAGATGGCGTATTTATCTGAGTGATTTTATGGGCAGATGCAGACTTCTTTTTGCTTCTGAAGTATTCTGCTGGGTAAATAACGTGGACAATAAACAGAATTCCTTTATAGCCAGGAAATACTGAATACAGTGTATAGCTTACCCGTGTTTACTGCACGTGTGATTGGAGTGCTTTCATTAACTGTCATCTGTAAGGTGTGATTTTTCCAATACTGCAGACATGGCATGTCCTTCTCTGTAACATAATTATTGAGAGATACAGACATATCTTAATGTACCTTGGAACACAACATTACCGAATTTATCATCCGTGAGATTCTTTCTGAAGCTAAACTGATCGTCAGCACTGAGGTTTCTCTCTAACCTGTCCCACATCCTGTGAAACTACCTCCCATCTTTCTGAGCAGTGGAAGAGGGGACTGCTAAAGAAACCCAGGTAGTTGCAATCCCATTTCTTCTTGCTGACTCTAGCAGGAGGTGTCACTGATAAGCAAGGGGAAGGAAAAGCCAATTAGCTCCCCTATTATTTTTTTTTTTAAGGTAATTCTTCCAACATGTGTAGTAGCTGTGGAGTGTGCAGCCCATAATGGTGGGGCTAATTGTAAGCTTTGCCATAGCCTTTCCTGGCTTGAAGACAAAGCTTGTCACGTGCAATGGCTCTTCCTCGGGTTGCAGCTATGGTCTGGAGGCCTAAGGCTTAGCGCTTCTATAATGACTAAGGATGGAGAGAGGTTGCAATTTTATGCAACTATCTATTTCCATACCGCTACTTGTTGCCTTTCTGGTTATTGGCTTGCCCCTGAACAGGACAGGAAGAAAAAGCACATGCCTGTGAACAGGGATCCCCTTGAAATTGCGTGTTTTCCTTTAAATACTTCTCTTGTTGCTTCTCTGAGGTTATTTAGATTAACAACGTCTCGTATTGGTTGTCCTTACTACATATGCAAGGATCTCTTACTGGAGAATTCTTGTTTCATTATGGCTTTACTAGCCATAATGATTTCCGTGCTGAGTCACACCAAATGTCCTCCTGGCCCAGTATTTTGTCTCCAGCATGGGCATTAATGGGTGCCAGCTGTAGCACTGTATTGTCCCACAACACCCTCCCGGGTTCCAGCTGCTAGGGGTGCAAGTCCCTGCACAGCCAGAGGTTCAGTTTGCACTGCTGTTTTTAATAGCTGCTGACAGATGTGTTGTCCATGGATTTATCTGAAGTCTTTTTGTTTTATCTCAATCTTCAAACCTCCTGTATCAGTGAGGTCTACAATTTAATTATGTGTTCTGTGAGAAAGTACTTCCTCTGTTTTTTAAACTTACTATCTGATCATTGCATTGGATATACATTTGTACTGTATTTGGAAGCAGGCTATTCTAATAAGATTGAATTTAATGGGATCCAAAGAGAAATAAAAGTTTACCATGCTGATTCAATTACATGTCTAGGACTTCTGTGCTACAGATTGTTGAAGATCCTGAACATGCTCAAGAACATTTTACAGTCACTGAAATGCATCTACTTCTAAACTGAAAATGAGAGCATGGCAAGACATTGGCAATAACAAAGATATATCAAACCAAAAGTGCATGTACATCTTCATCAAGCTGTCATTGTCTGAATTGGTGGAATTTGGTGCAGAAATACCATCTGGTAATTTATATTCTTGAAAAAAAACCCCACTATGAGGGATTTAATGCTCCAAAAGAATAAAAGTTTCTGATTAATTTTAAACCCCCAAAAATACTTTCAGTGGGAATATGAATGGAGGAGCGGGAGCTTGTTAGTGAAGTCAATACTCTCCTTGAAGGCATTACAGCATGTGACCTGCTTAGAGTCAGACTCTATATAAACACTTTATATAAAAGTGTATATATGCATCAAGCCGATCCCTGCTGTTTCTGAGGTGGACATCAGCAAACATGAAACTTTAACTATGTAGAACCTTCGCTCTTGCAGCAAAGAGGCTTTTAAAAGCCTTTTGTTTAAAGGACGTTTTACTTGTCTACCGTGCTCTACTTTCTTGTGTTCCCATTTTAAAAGAGAATAATGTATGGTTTTTAACTTTCATTACATTTATATTCATTTTTTTCCCCACTGTTTCCATAAATTCATTAATCTTGTTGCTGAGAACTTGAACTGTTTTACCTGTCCTCAACTGATATCTAGTTGGATATCAGCAAAATTCACTGTCATAAACCTTACTGGTAAGAACATCTGTGGCTTAAACACAAATCATAGAATCATTTAGGTTGAGAAAGACCTTTAAGATCATCCAGTCCAACTGTTAACCTAGTGCTGCCAAGTCCACCACTAAACCTTGTCCCTATATTTATAGTCCGCTGTTGTTCCCTTCTAAAATGATCCGATCATAAAATACAAACAATTATCAGTAACTATTAACTGATGCAGCTGCTTGTTCACAACATCAAACCAACTGATATTTTAGATGGGAAAAAAATGTAGCCTCTCACAAAAAGCTGAAATCTCTGGGCAAATCTGTGTAGGGCGGCATCCCTTGAAGGCACTAGGGCTTGAGATTTCTTATGTGAATTAACACTACCAACTGTTGTCTAAATGCCAGGTTTCCAAGCATTCTTCAGTCTCCATATATGTTTCAATTGTCATCTTCTCTAAGGTAATCAAGCCCATAATTTGCTAATCATTTTCAGAAAAATGTTAAATCCTGATACCTGAGCCTCATGAGTGGTGGCAGCAAATGGTGGTGGATGTGAAAGGCTGGACTTGACTGTGTTTGGTCCTACTCTGGATCAAATTATTAAATGATAATAGCATCATCCATACATGACTATTTCCTAAAATAGTCTGATATTCATATTTTTCCAGTTCATGAGATGTCCCTGTTCCTGAACAGATTCTTAGATCAGCTGTGCATCAGTTGTCCCTCTGACTGTCCTCTCACCTACAGCAGTCAGGTGTGCTTTTTCTGTGTCCCTTTTTCAGTGCAGGTACTTTGAGGGTATTTCTTTGATTTTCTAACTCTGTGGAGACGTCGTTTTCCCATTGTAACTTATCCTCCCTCCTGTTCAAGGAGCACTGGAGTGAAGATCCTGTGGGACATTTTTCCTGGCAGTGCTTGTAGCTTTTGAATGGATTCCCTTTTCTCTCAGGTCGTTTTGTTTCTGTTTAATATTTTCCTATGATTTTACCATTGAGTAAATCCTTTACTGTTTTTGCACCATCAAAACTTATTGGCCCCTTTACAAGGGGCCGGAGAGCTAGATTTTGATCCAGCTCCACAACTGACGTTTTCCTGTAGGCTGTAGATGTTAATATTGTGAAATTAGATGAGTAGTTGAAAACTATTGTAGGAACATGTTCTTTAGGTTACTGTATTATGCAATAGATTTCACTGTATGGGAAAGCTGTCATCAAGGTGTCATTGAATTTGAATGCTTCAGAAAACTACCTATAGATAAAGTTGTGATAGCATCAGAGAAATAGATGTTTTAAATTTGCTTTTGCAAATGAATGATAAAATCAGTGCTGTCGTTCTCATGTGGGTTGTTTCTTTGTTTTTATTACATTTTGTTTGAGCATTGGAGTGGGGACCTACTTTTTTAAGTTACGTGGGTCACTCCATCTTCCTTTTTCTTCACGGCTGATGTTCTGCTGAGATGCATGTGACATTTCACATGACTCCAGTCTTGCTTAAGGCAGACCACAAACTCAGGAAAACAAATTTTGTATTAATTTAGGTGGCCCTCCAAAATACAAGCACACTATTGCAACTGGAGGCGGGGGGGGAAGTTCTGGTTTTATTTAATAAAAGCTGAGATTTTGGAACATAACCTGTGGCCAGTGATGAATTGTGCTGCAAACGCCAGCACCAACAAATGATTGAATTCACAGTGTTCTGCCTGTATCTGAAGTGACATCAACTCTCAGTGCAAAACTCTGGTCATTCCCGTTCTATTTTTCCTCAAATTCACATATGGCAAAAAAAAAGCTTTTCGTTTGTAGTCTAAAACATTATGTGAACTTTTTTGGAAAGTTGGTGGAAAATCCTCTTAGTCCCTTGAGCTATGGGAAAGTGCTTGTCTTTCGCTGTTGTCATCTGCAGCTTTGGAACACCTGAACCAAGAAACTTGTGCTTAGCATCTGTCCACATATAAGAGTGTTTCTACTTCATTCTGTGTCTATTTGTCTACAGAACAGCTAAGAATGATTTTGTGTGTGTGTGATTAAAGGAGAAAAGGGCAATAGGAGTGCAAGATGAGGAAGACATTATTTGCATTTTTTTTGTTTTACTTTAGGCTTTTTTTTTTTTAGTAGGGTAAATGTAAAATCCATACTCTGATCTAAAATTCACTATTATCTCTGACTCCCCTTATTTTTTTAATTTCTCTTGAGGTCAAACTTTTTAATATACCTTCACATTGCTTTTTTTTTTTTTAACAAAAAAATAATTTCCCTAACAGATATTTTCTGTGGGGGTGATAGTAAAGCATATTGCTAACCATTTAATTTAATTTAAAATACAGTGTCTGAGATCAGTTTCTCTGTTGTCATTGCTCATTACGAGGTTCTCTTCAGATTTTTTGGAATGACATCTGAAGGTGCTGATGCAAAAAAAGTATGAGTTTGGACAAACAGTAAATATGTCCCTGTTAAGCTAGCAGTTAATTTATATTGCTTGTAACCGGTCGTCTTTGTGTGAGGTGCTGTTTGGAATCCTCCATGTAGCTGCAGCATTACACAGTTCTGTCTCAACTTGTAATGACCTCTGGTATTCCAGTCCAGGCTTTCTTCTGAGCAAAAATTTCCAGTTGTGCAGGATTGTATGGTGGTTTTTCAATGTTGACAGAAGTCCACTAGGATGCAAACCACCAAACTCATTTTCACTGTGACCTAAACCAGGATTTAAACTGAAGTCCCTGGAGGTGAAAAGCTAGACTACTCGCCAGTGACGGGCGAACCTCAGATAGGTTGGTTGAGATAAGAATCTAAAAGTTTAACTTTTCTGAAACCATTCTGGTCCAGAAATCAGCTTTCTAGTCCCATGAGAGTAGTCTGCCTTTTCTGACTGACTGTGTATCCAGATCAGGACTGGATTTCTGAGACACCATAAAGACGGGTTTTTCTCATAACGCTTTTTACTAAAATCCGTAAGTGAAGACATGCGTTAAAGCAAAAAATTGCTCATGTTTTGAAATCTCAAGTACTCTGCTTATTTTTGTGAAAAAATCAGGTTAATACTTATTCAAAGTTTTGTTTTCCATAATAGTAAGCGGCAATGTTAGAAGGAAAACTCTGGTCCCCACACCAGTGGAGGTGTGCTGTGTTTGCGTGGCAAGGTTTTGGTAGTGGGGGACTAGAGCGGTGGCTGCCAGAAGCTTCCCCCATGTCCGACAGAGCCAGTGCCAGCTGGCTGC
>NW_010562608.1:34086-74119 GCF_000687285.1 Phaethon lepturus
AGGGAACCCGGCTGGAGCAGTTCATGAAGAACTGCAGCTCATGGGAAGGACTCACATTGGAGAAGTTCGTGGAGGGCTGTCTCCTGTGGGAGGGATCCCACGTTGGAGCAGAGGCAGAGTGTGAGGAGTCCTCACCCTGCGGAGGGAGGAGCAACAGAGACGATGTGTGATGAACTGACCACAACTCCCATTCCCCGTCCCCCTGCGCCATGCTCCTGCACCACTTTGAAGGGAGGAGATGGAGAAAACTGGGAGCAAAGTTGAGCCCGGGAAGAAGGGAGGGTTGGGGAGAAGGTGTTTTAAGATTTGGTTTTATTTCTCATAGCCCTACTCTGATTTGATTGACAACAAATTGAATTAGTTTCCCCAAGTCAAGTCTGTTTTGCCCATGACGGTAATTGCTGAGTGATCTCTCCCTGCCCTTATCTCGACCCAGCAGCCTTTTGTTGTACTTTCTCTCCCCTGTCCAACTGAGGAGGGCAGTTTGGTGGGCACCTGGAGTCCAACCAGGGTCACCCCACAACAGGTGGTTAGGACAAGATGGACTGGGTTTAAATAGACATTAAAAACAAATTAATAGTAAGAATAGTGAGTCACTGGGACAGGAATACCTGGGAAAATGGTGTAGTTTCCATCACTGAAAAGGAGTGATGCTAGATAAAGGTTTTGAAGAACTGGCAAATTTAGGGCTCGTCCTGTCCTAGGGTGGGAGTGTGCATTACATGATTACATGATTTAGATGCCTTCCAGGTTGATGATTCTGTGATTACTTGTCTCATGCAACAAAACTCTCAGATATATTAATGTTCACGTGAAAATATGTCAGTGAAAAGAAATTTGTCTCTTAAAGATCACTCATGATTTACTTTATTTGGAATGGTTTAGCAAAGACTTCTCTGTTAAAAACACGGCAGCCTCTGCTTGCTCAGGCTTCTCTTGAAGCATACAGCACCTTTGCATAAAGTAGTTGGGAGATGTTAATTCACTACTATCTGTATCCTGCAACTACTTTTCAGATTTTAACCCCAAAATAGTGGTTTATTTTGCATACTGGAATGAATAGGATGTTCCCACTTCCCTTACTCTTGATATTTGAAAGTTGAAATATGTGTGGGAGAGACATGCAGAGGAAGAACCGATGATGTGAGAAGTACAAGATATGACTACTGGAAATGATGGTTCCAGTAGATGAGACCCACTCAGATAATAAAAATGTGAGTCAGCTCTCACTCATGTGCTAACATGGTAAAAGTCAAATTTTCTCTGACCAACTGTTTTTAAATTTTCTACATAAACACCATGATGCATCAGGATATGTCTAAAAATAATTCTTCCTCTCCCCGAGCGGATATATCCACAAACCCTGCGCAAAACCACTTGTACTTCTCAAGCACGGCTACTGTGCTATGAAGCTGTGGGTGAGTGAATGGGCTTGCTTGAGACGAATTTCAATCAAACCTGAGCTAAAGACGAGGGGAAAAAAAAATTGCAGAATGCTGGTTCCAAAAGGGAAGCAAAGAGCTGAATGTGCCACGATGGCTCCTTCTTACTACCATTTAAATTTGGGTTTGTCAAGTCTCACACTGTTCATCGGTGTGATGTATTTCTCTGAGCTTCTCCTGGTTTTGCTGATTTTTGGAAGTGGTGTATCCCTCTTAGCACTGCTGTTTGGCTTTCCAAGATCTATTAAAAGTGTCCCTCATCTAAGCTGGGTAGTTTCATACAAAAATTTAATTCAGCTGAGTCAGCACCTGGCAATAAGGTCACAAGACATGTTAGTTTTGCTGTGGTCAGCTCTGGTGGGAGCTAGGTGAAAGGAGACTGGCAGATAATATTTGGAGCCAAGTGTGATGGAGAGAAAATGGTGTTATGCTGGAAACCAGGAAATGGGCTGGTTTTTACATCTGTGGTTTCGTTATTAGTAACCTGCTTGTAAAGTTGTGTTGATCTGATATTGATCTATTTATATTGATCCATTGCTGTTTAGTTCTGTGAGACAAAAGACATTCTGACCGTCCGCTTCCCGTTGTCGTGTTAGATGTGACTTGTTGAAGCGCACACCGATGATGGTGCTTCTGCTGGGGACTGTATGGCTGGGTTTTTTGGGTTGGCTGTGGAGCTGGCTATACACAGAGGAGGAACAATGACCGGGAAGATGGGACAGGGCAACTTTGAAGTTTGTTGTGGGAAGCCTGCTTTCTTTGAACCACTGAAGTCAGTGGCAGGCTTTGCACTGACTTCTGTAGGAGTACCTCCTGAGGACCATCAGCATGGCAAAATGCTGCTCTTGAATAACATAGACTGTGTGGAGTTTACCGAGTGGTTTGTTTTACGCTCGACATAAGCTGCCTTCACTGAAAAAGCAACGCTGCTGTCAGTGGAATTATGGCTATTTATGCCAGCTCACAAGCTGTCACACAAGCTCTTCACCACCAGGCATCTCTCCTCCTGCTGGTCTCTCGCAACAAAACCTGGGTAAAAGTTTGATATATCTGGGTTTTTAGCAACCCAAAAGTCAAAGTTCCCCCTTGCATTCTTCTCGAGTCCTGAAAATCTGTATTCTCAGGAGTGTTAGTTCATTATCCAGCAAAAACGAGCTATCATGACTTAAATGAGTTAATAGTAGGGATCAGCTTGGGATTTTCAGAAGCCTTCTATGATGATCTAATTCTTCTCCCATTTAAGCCACCACTGGCATTGAACTGGGATAGTTAGACACATTATTAAGTGCTTTCAGAAATCCCATCCTAAGTACAGAAGGGATATCGATGTGGAACACTCTTCAAAAGAAATAAAAGACAAACAACAAAAAAAAATTTGAAGCATGACTTCAACAAATCCTGTCATTTTATGCAAACAGGCATTTCACAGATACATACAGTTTCTACAAAGATAACTTCAGCAGTAAAACTTGAAAGATTAAGAGTCATCTTTAACAATTTAAAAAATATATTTTTGCTGGCTGCATTTTTCAAAGCAGTTTCTAAATTTTAAATATAAAATAGTAAGTGTTGCATGGATTTTATTTTGCCTTAATCCTTGAGTGCATAATCCTGAAATAAATTTTGAGCTAAATCCCTTGTGACCAGAAGTATTCCTTTAAACTCTAGGGATGCAGCCAGCTCTAGTGATATTTTATGCCAACTAGACAGATGTATTTAAAAGAAAGAAAATTCTATTCTGAGTAAAATAAATTCAGAACTCTTTACCATAAAGGTTAAAAAATAAAACTAAAAAACAACATAGATTTTATTCCCACAACAGCACAGAATAAATATGAAAAATATACATGTCAGATGGGATTGGAACCGTTGTTTATGCATTGCAGGGTATTGCCCTCAGCAAGGACCAGTGCAATTGCCTGGACCCACAGAAGAAGTGAAATGGTGCAGGCATTTAATGGCTGATAGAGGCACCTCCTCTCTTTTGTGTAACAGCTGAATCCTTTTTTGGTCAAGAAACTGAAATTTTTGCAACTTCCAGCGCTTGGCTGAGCTTCAAGAAGCACTTTTTTTACCAAAAAGCTCTAAATAACAAAAAAGGAGCACAGAGCTTGACGGGGTCTGATTCTGAGTGCAGTGAAGCTGATGGCAGAGTCTCCCCTGACCTGGCTAGGCATATTGGTATTGGGATCTACTCCTACAACTGACTCCTGATAGTGATTCATAAACAAAGATTCAGAATTGTTCTGAAGTTACATCTCCAATGCCTGGTGGAACCCTAATTTTCTATCATTTTCCTCTGCCGTCCTTTCCTTGCACTCCCTTTTCCATGGTCCTCTGTCCCCCTGCCGCCTTTTTCCCCCCATTTGCTGCCATTTAGCATTACAGCAGTAGAAAATCACTGCAGGAGTGGCTTCCATAAAGTGGCAAGTAGACTTAAAATCAAGGAACAGTTTCAAAGATGGGTTTGTTTTGTTCCTGTGAATATATTATAGCTATAATGAGGTTTTGGAATACATCTACACACACCATAGGGGTAACCTCATCATTACCCACCCATGGCAACTCTGATCTTGAGTGATCTCATTCCATATCCTCAGCATAGTTCTGGCATGTTCCCTCTGCATAGAGGGGGGAATAGAGAATGACCTTTCTTTGAAATCCTAGATGTATTTACATGAGAGCATGCCAAATGCATTAACAAGTGGTGGAGTGAAACCCCGAGTGAGTAAACATGGTCAGCCTAAACACGTGTAAATAAATCTAAAATTTTGGAGGATATCATGCCTGCTTTGATTTACACTGCGAACCATAGGAGGAAATGTTGGGCCAATGAGAATCCGCTCTATTCATTTATTCTTAATTGTTATTTTGTCATGGCATAGCACATCAAGCTCTTAGGGAATTATTTTATCTCCTCTTTGCAAAGTAGATTTTGTTCAGGTGACAACCCTGTTTCCTTGTGACTAACAGGACGTTTCCTTGCGTGTAGTAGCAGCTTCTGGCGGTGGGTATTTGGGATGTTGCGTGCTCTGTACACTTATCTCTCTCCTCATCTGCTGCACTCTCACTCAGAGAAAAAGAGAAGGCTGCTGCTACTAAGCTGGAAGCAGATATTTGGCTGAGTGCTTCCCTGGTTTTGGACGGGTGCTCCTACTTTTAGCAGCATGCCTAGACTTTGAGAGGTACCTTATGATGAGTGAACAGCTATATGAGGAACTTTCAAACTTTAAATCCTATCCAAGGAACCTCCGGTAATAAGGGCTTCAGCTTATACCCACAAGTGGTCCTGCGGGAAAACTGGTCTTTGGCTTTTATTTCCTGAAAGGAAGGATTGTATGGCAGTGCTGGGGCTTCGGGGTCTGTATAATCAAGGCTCAGCATGATGAATTTGATG
Source organism: Phaethon lepturus (assembly GCF_000687285.1). Taxonomy (NCBI): domain Eukaryota; kingdom Metazoa; phylum Chordata; class Aves; order Phaethontiformes; family Phaethontidae; genus Phaethon; species Phaethon lepturus. The sequence goes on from NW_010562608.1 coordinate 38,926, forward strand.
TACTGGCATCTGTTCTGTATGCTTTGTAAGACTTCCAATAAAATATGAATAAAAAAGAAATATGCTTCATATGTCTGTATAGGACATATGGCAGTTAAAGCTTTAGATATGGCATTTTTGTTGAGTTAAGAGTGATATGTTAGAACACACATAAGTGGCACAGCTCTTTCAAAAACAAAAAGGCAGGGAAAATTTAGGAAGGCAATCAAGGCAGATCCGACCTTTTCTTCAGATTTTTGGGGGGGGCAAGGGTTGCTTCAAGCTTGAATGCACCTTTGAAAAATCTGAAGCTCCAGACAGCATCATGTTACTGTATATAATCCTTCAAAGAGGGCAAGGTGTGAAAACAAGCCAATAAATGTGTAAGGGGTGAAGGAAGATTTTTACAGATCAGAGTCAAGGTTGCCAGCTTTTCCCCACCACAAAACCCCAACGTCCCTCTCCAGGAACTCGACCCAGAATATTATTTTTGGATGACTGCCTCTGCAAATCAGTACAGTGCAGATGAGTGCCCTCCCCCACAATCAACTTCCAGCCCCTCTACGAGTGCAGAAAAGGCAAAAATAAAGGCTGAGGCTGGAGTTTGAGTGACTTTGATCTGTGATGGATTTGCCAGTGTTATCAATGTGCCCTGCCTTTTCATAATGAAAATTAGAAGCAAGATGAGGTGCATCAAGTGTTTCCTCTCTTGCTTATGCCTGCTCTTAAAGCAAAACCAAACAGTAGCTTTTTCTTCCTCATGGTTTTTCTGCTTCCCCCGGCTCCTCCTTGGGGCTTGCCAGTGCTCCAGGCCAGCTCTGATGTGGGGCAGACGCCAGGGCAAGAGCCACGGTGGGAGCCTCCCCGGGAGCCCCCCCGCTTCGCTCAGGGGATTGCATCTCAGCCCAGCCCTCACCCTTGGTCCTGCAGCTGCGGGCACCAGCATGAATGTCACTGCACGATCCGCAGAGCCCTGTTTGGAAACGGGGGGAGTTTTGGTGACCCCACAGAGGGGGAAGACCTCTGAAATTTTGGGGTTACACTTGTAAAGCAGCAGAATGCTGTAGTTCTCTGCATACCAAATCTCCAGATGCCATTTGCAAGTTTCCAAAGGAGTTAACAGACAGAATTGAAAGAGAGCGTTCTTTCCCCTGGAGGTGGTCCAAGGGAATATTTGTGGATGATACTTCACAAGCAATGGGTAGCTTATGAATCCCCTGCCTCAAATTTGAGAGACATGAATTGGACAGAAGATGAAATGCTTTGTAACATGATTTGGTTTCAGTCATTCAAGCCGGTCATGAGCTACCCACTGTTCAGGGCTGGATGCTTGCAAGAGCAAAAGAGCACCCTTGAAAAATACTTTATTCGGTGCACTGGCTTGGCAGAAAACAACTTATAATCAACCTGTGCATTCCTGTTGGAGAGCATCCTCTGGACCCAGCAGCATGCGGTCTCTTCCAAGTGGTGCGTGTGTTTCTGCTCTGGCTGAATCCCCCAAGCCTGTGAAACATCTGAGTTCATTCTGCTTTTCTTCTGGCCCAGAAATGTCCTTTCCTGCACCACAGGTGGGACACAACTGTCATTACTCACAGTAATGGCACCAACCCATGTTTCCATGATTACAAACAGTCTCCTGAGGACAAAGACCAATTGCTGCTTCTACTTCCCAATCCTCTTTGGCGTATCGGTGGGCTGGACCCAGGACCCTTTGAGGGAGAAGAACAAAAATTTCTTTTTCAGAGTAGACAAAGAAAGAAAGAAAGTACAACTAATTTCTAAGAGTGCAGTACAGCCAGGGGAGGAACTCTTGCGCAGTTTGGACTCTGGCTGGAAAAGGCAGTCATTGTCTGGGACTCATCCAAGGATCCTCCTTCCTGGGAAACCCATCAGAGCCACCAACCTGTGTTGGACTGCTGCAGTGAACGGGGTGGCGAGATGAATTATTTTCAAAGAAAGGGGAGACATGAGGAGTTCAGCTGATGCAGAGGAGTACAACTGCTCTGGCAATGTAATTTATGTAATTTTATTGCTGGAAGGAGAAACTTAATGAACAGACAGGTGAAAAGCTGTGTGAGGTGAGGGAATCCCACATGAAGGAGATGGGAAGAGACATAGAAAATATTTCAGATTATTTTATATTGAGGCATAAACCATCTACTCATCATATATGTTGGGGTAGTAAATTCTTAATGGCTGGTCAAAGGCCTCTGGATGCTGTCACAGTGCAAATGCATTCGTTATCCATTCCTTTCCCCGGGACAGCTTTCCTCCCTTGAACCTCTTGCAAGAGGGTATGGTAGTGATGACTCTTGGCCTTGCTGGTCACAGCTAAGTATCACATATGTACGATCCCATGAAACCAAAACATACTCTCAAAGAGCTCTTGTACTCCAGGGCTTCCACTTCAGGAAGGATATTAGATTTCAAAGCATATTTACATATTTACTATAACACTTCCAAGAGCAGATTTTTTTTTTAAAAGGTTATGGCAACATCTGTTTGCCTTTGATGGGGACAATTCCTCTTGCTTATGTTCCCTAGACTGTTGAACTCCTGAATCTTACAGAAATCTTAAGCATTTTAAATTGTCTAAAGGTTTGGGGTTCTTTTTGTATAAGAGGTTAGAAACCACTTGGCTGCAGAGTATCCGTAGATGAAACTAATAGTAGAGCAGTGCGCTCTAAAGACCTGAAAGTTGTGCTTCTAAGTGTGCTGCATTTGCTAAACTTAGGTGAGAAAAAAGAAGTCTGACTGTATCTGTGGTTCATACTGTGTTGTGTGTGGTATACAGTAGCACACAGAAGAGAGTGAGTGAGTTTTCTGGTTACTCCATAGAAATGAAGAGGCAGAAAGACGTGGAAGGAATTCCATAGTTCAGTAGCTTTGTGAGTCCTTTGTGGGATCTTAAGTGTTCAGGAATCATGATTCTAATAATAATATGATTGGATTAAAAATTTGAAATGCAAAGTATGAAACTGGGAGGGTTGAACCTTGGAAACAAACAGTGGTTGTACTTTCTAGCTATTTTTTGCAGCCTTCCAGCTCAGTAACACATTTTTCTTTAGAAGTTAAAAGCCTGTGTTCCTAGCGGCTGTAAAATTTGTCAACATCAAGTCCTGTGAGATATATCAATGCAACTCTATAGAAACAGATTAATGCCAAGAAACTTTGCTTGTTTGACTGTCAGCTGTGCAGTCCATGTTCACCTGAATATAGGAAAGCACTTTATTGGAGTATACTAATGTGACAGACGGTATTTCTATGTGATTTAAAGAGCTACAGTAACTTTACCCTCTCAAAAAAATTAACTCTTTTGAAGTCTGTTAATGAAAAGTGAATGCATTAGTCTTATCTTCACCTCAGCTGCTGTCTGTTTGTTCTGTTGATAGCCTAGCATGAACTTTGGGAAAGCTAGTGTTAACATTGCTTCCACACTTTTCAGTTTGTGTGTGCCTTGGACACTCTGGCTTTCAGCTGGAAGTAGATATGGCAGAAGACCAGGATATTCTGGGAATTACAGAGGGACCGAGTAAATAAAGCTGGACAAGTTGGGTCCAGCAGTGAAAGGAAAAAAATAGCGTGGGGCAGCTTTTTTGAGGTTTCACCATCCCCTTTCAGCACTCAGATCTGAAGCTTCCTGAGACAACTCATTCTCAGCCAGCCTACTTAACCCTGGAGGCATAGGTATGGCTCACAGCTACCAATGCACATGAAAGATTTGTGATCCTCCAGTATAAATTCAGTTTCACTGGCACTGAAGGTGGATTGGTGATTAATTTATATGAAAGGACACTATCCAGACTCTTGATCTCTCTTTTATCCCGTAGGAGTCCGGTCTTCTTAAAGGCATGAAAAGGAAAAACCTCAGTTTTTTATACCATCACCCCTGCCAGACAACTCTGCTGCTCAGCTGGCAGGTATCGTGAGGGCACCGTATGGACTCACGTTCCCAGAGACTCTTAGCTGTCCTGCTTCATATGAGGATTGTTTCGATTTAGCACAGTACCGGCAGCAAGAGAGATGCTAGTCCCTCTAAAGCTGACCACAGCTGGTGGTAAGTTTGTACTAGATGGTGCTGCGTGCGTTACACAGTCTCGCATCTGTGTCTAGTTTATCTTTTTCTATGTTTCCCTCACACAGATATACAGGAGAACTCAGTTGATTCAGATCACTTGACACCTCTCAAACTGCACACGAATTTTCCAAGTTGGGCTTGAGGGGTCTTTCAGGTGGGGAAGAGAGACAAGGTTGGAGGATCCATGAGCTTTGGGAAAATATCTGATCTGACAGCAAATGCTCAACTGTAAGACAGTTGTGCTTTGATGTAGAGGAGCAGCAAGAGCAACAATTGGAGAAATGTGAATCCTAGTCCCAGTTTTGACGCTAACTGCAGGTGCTCAGAGGATGGATCAGTTCTCTGCTCTTCACTTTGAACAAGAAAACCATGACACAAAAGTATTATTTAGATTCACGATTCCTAGAGCTGTCCCAGCTTTAAAAAACATATGGCTAGCAGACCTCATGATTTCCTCCTAGTTTGTTCTTCAGGGAAGTGGAAAAAGACTTGAATATTTTGTTTATTTGCTTGACAAATTATTTCAGTGAACATGGAGGAATGCTCTCAGAAGACATCTTGTAGAGGGCTATTAATACACTTGCCTGGTGAGGAGGAGGAGGATGTTCTCCTCTTACTCATGCAAGGCATCTTTTTTTATTCCTTCCTGTACCCTTGAAGGGAGTACAGGTCACCCTGTGTCTTCCAAAGATCTGAAATAGTCAACAACTGAGATTTGCTGGACTATTTTTTCTTTGTAATCACCTTTCTATTCTAAAAAGAATGAAGAGGAGAAGAAATTTTTGTAATATGTGAATGAAGATTGTTTGTTTGGTACAGATAAAGTTCTTTATCCCACAGCTGCAATTATTTTAAATAAATAAAACCTTGTGTTTTTGTCCCATAGAAAGAATTTCTATTATTTTCTGTATGCTAAGCCATCTCATTTGAATTATGTTGAGGATTAGCCTGGGAAATGTTACGCAAGTGGCTGAATTTTTTTAATTTTATTTTAACAGATCAAAACCCCTTTTCAGTTTATGAAAGCCTTTTTCCCATAATTGATATTATTCCTTCTTTTTCTTTTAAGTCCTTGGAGGATTATGCATGTCAGTATTAGAATAAAAGGAAGATTGCTTTAGATAATTTTATGTGCAGGGCTCTATTCCAAAGGAACCAAACTCAGATGGGGATCTTTGAGAACACTGGTAAAAGGGACATGATAAAAATAAGGTGGGGGTGAAGAAGGCCAAAGTGGGGGAGGGAAAGGAAGAAAAATCTGCAAATCAAACTCAGCAGAGGTTTCCAATATAGCTAACATTCTGCACTTTTGGTCATTACAAGCCATCTGGAACATTTTGATGTTGTAGCATAACATTGGTTCAAGACTGTTTTCACTTAACACTGATGGTTGGTTTTTTTTTTCCTGACTTCTGTGAAGCTTTCCAGTAATTGGAGTAACATGATGTTATCCTAGCTTAACACAGGACGTGACTGTAGGGAGCTGAAGGCGTTGAGACTACATCCCTAAAACCGTCTCATGGCACAGTTGTTTTCTGACTCAGGAATGGAAGATGAAACTTTGAAGGACAATTCTTAGCATATAATGACATATCACTTCAGTTCCCACAGGGGAAGATGTTATCCCATATCACAGAGGTGACAAGCTAGCAAACGCCTCACCTACAGCTAGAACAGGAAAGAGCAATGGCTCTTTTACAAGTGGCTCTTAACCTAGTTTTAAGTCCATCTTGATGGCTGCCCTTTAGTACTTCTCCAAGACCACATCTGAAGAATGTTTCCTCTCATCTCCACTACCTGTGCCTGGCGAAGCAATGCCTGGAAAGACTAACTATACCATAGCACTGCTGCGTGAACAAGCAGGATCTGAGGGTGATGAAGAGCATCGCATGGCACAGAAATGTGTGTTGTATGACCACTCCAACCATGGAGGTGACACAAGATACATTCACCCTCTTCCCCCCAGTAAATCTGTGTGCTGCTTCTGAAACACTGTTATTTCATTGTAAGAAGTAGAAATGGTCATTTCATGCAACTTACCTCTCTGTGGTGTTGCTGGTTCAAAAAAGACTTATTTAGTAAGTGGAAATGAGCGTTATAGTGCCTTATTGATCAGATACCTAAAATAAAACATAAAAATAAATATGCTTTCCTCTTTTCTCTGATGTAAATGTTTAATAATGCTTTTGAGGTGAAACGCAATATGGTTTGAAATCACATCTCCCATTTAAAAACTACAGTGAATAAGCTTGTAGGACCTCTTTTGTCATTAATTTGAGCAGACATATGGGAAATGTCCTAAACTTGTACCAGTCAACCTACAGGTTTTTGTTGGTGGGCAGTGATCAAGATTAAGTTTTCCTCCAACTTTTTAGTGCATTGGCTGTAGCTACTTTAGAGTAACAAGGAGAGAAGTAAGGATGTGAAGGGAATCTAATCAGCCTAATGCAGCTTCCTGATAACTTATATCCTCCATCATAGATGATGACAAGGGTGCTCCAAAGGGTAAATCTTTGTGGATGTTTACAAAGTTTCCACTTTTCATGGGGACCCTCTGTCAGGTTGTTATGTCTAGTCCATCCAACCCAGTCCAACTCTTGAGAGACAGCAGTAGCATAAAAAGAGCAAGATAAAGAGTCTGTTGTCCTGGTTTTTAGGCTTTGGCCACTAGTGTGTCTTACACACCAGTGTGAAGGAGCCCGATGGAGAGGAGCCCAGTTTGTCTGCTGGGGACATTGCTGTCCTGATCTTGACCACTGGCCTGGAGGCCTCACAACAGTCAAGGTGCAGCCAGTGTCAGGCAAAAGTCAGCCAGGCCCTGTGCCGTGCAGCAGGTGGGAGTGGATCAGGCACAGCAGTTGTTGGTCTTCGAAGAAATGCTCCTTGCTTCACTGGTAGAAGTTATCCAGCAGGACCATGGGGAGGCCACACCTCTGTATGGAGTCCAGTTAACAGCTGAGGGTGTTGAGAGTGCCACTCGGATACCATCCTTGTAAAGCTTCTGCCTGAGAGTTTAGTTGTCCTGAAGCTGCGACTTTCGATGACAGGGAGTAGCACTGCGCAGTGATTGTTTTGAGGAGGGATAGATCAGAAGTCAGGACACTGGTTAAGCAGTGCTATAGCTGGTATCCAATCTCAGATTCATTATAAATTTCTTCTGTAACCACAAAGGTCATTATCAAAGTATAGTGGTCAAGACAGCCAAGTTAGCCCAGGAAGTTGACCCCTAAATTAATGTAGCCCCAGCAGGAGCATTTCCACAGCAAAGCTTGTGTCCACATATGTTATTCCTACATTACTGTGTGAGTACCAGCCAATATTTTATTTTCCCTTGGGCTGAGGTGCTTCTTCCTAAATACCTGTAGAGCAAATTGTGGTTAAATAGTGCCCCAGAAGATTTAGCCACTTCAGGTGTTGATAATGTTAAATCTGCAGAATGCCGTTGGGTTTAGAAGCTGCAGAACTGTCAACCTAAAACCCAGAAAAGCAATGAGGTTTACTCTACCGTAAGGTTGGAATAATTAAGTAATTACCGTAATAATCCAGGCTAACTCTAAAAGTTAGTGTCTCACAGACTCTAAGAATAAATACAAGAAATATTTTTAAATAGATCTTTATGATGGTGGAACACACATATATTGGACAAAAGTTTGGAATCTCATTCTAAAGTAATATGCTACAGTCCAGAAATACTTAGAAAGTTGATGAAGTTATGGAACCGTGATGTGGCACACATCTACTTCTGGTACCATTTAGAGGTCTTGTAAGTATTTCCATTAGACCTAGCTTTGTGCCACGTGGACATCTCTTAACGTTTTGATCCTGCACCATCTGGTTTTACCCAGCTACTTGCTTCCCCATGAGCAAATTGTGTGACTGGTGGAGATTTAAACTGCTCATGACAACTTGAGCAATTGCTGCCAAATGATGTGGAATTATAATCCCGTGGATAGGCATTCTTGTCAAGATCTTTAAGCCCACAAATGAAAACCTGTAATTCTAATTTGCTATTTAGGAACATGAAAACAGGATCTGTGTTTTCCATAAAGCTGGGCCTGCACCTGATATCTCCTGTCACAAGATGCCTCATACTCCAAATCTTAGAAAACCAAAGCCAATTACTGAAGTGCTCAAATAAGGGTTTAGGAATGGAGAAGTAGGGACCACTGGGAAGTTTCATCTCTGAACAGAAGGAGCTTGGCATAAAACCACCCTGACAATGAAACAGTGCAATCTTCTGAAAAGAAGTGAAAGATGGCATGGAAGCTGGCCAACGTGAGATCAAAGCAGCGGTAGCAAGGCTGGAGAGAAGTCAGCTGCAGATGAAAAGCAGAGATAAAAACTTTGCATATTTTTTTCTGAAGCCCTGTGAGCTTTGCATTCATGTGGGTGAGTATCACTGATTTTCTAATGAGTCACCAGAGCAGCTGAAGCAAATGATTAAATGAAGAGTAGTTATGTGTTGCAACAAAATGCTAAAGGAAGCAGGGTGTCCTCAGTCTCCCAATGTCCTCAGACAAAACCTTTTCTGGAAGATTAGCACTGAGAAGACGTAAGTTACCGGCTCCAGTGCTGAGGGAGTTGAGGGATGACGGCTTGTGTAACAGGGGAGATCCTTCTGACCTTAGGACCTGATGGGCTCTTCAGTGAAGAGGTGATTTGTATGCACAGTAATGGTCCAGTGTTAAACCTTTGATTCCTCTGCTGCCTAGTGGGAATAGGGAACAGAAGCCAGGTCAGTAAGAGCAACAGCAAGAAGAATCATTTGGATGTGCATCTCTGATGACTACCTGTGGGACTGAGGGGCTACCAAATACCTGTTCTACTGTTTATTTGGCTGTAAGGGGGGACCTTTGTCTCACTGGCTTTGTCCAAATAGCTTCTTCACAACTTTTCTGGTCATAGAATAAGCTTGGCTACACTGTTACAACCACAAACTGGATGTTTTCCAAAGCAGTAACTGGATTAAAATTCTCCAGGAATCACCCCAGTTCTGGATACCCTCTAAGGCTTCCACCTTTACCTCTAGGTAGCGATGACTTTGATGAGCTCTGTTGCATCGGAGGGTTGTTTTCATGCTTACCTGTTTTGCCGGATCCCAGCGTAAGTGACTTCTCCTGCAAATCTATCAGAAGACAGTGCACAAAATTCAGAGTATCTCACACCCTGCACTTCCCTCATCCCACTGGCAAAATTGTTTCCTCTTTTATTGAATCACTTTTCATTTAATTTCCTTCAAAGTAATTTTGCAGCACTTACTCGTCTGCAATTCGGTATGTGCCTTTCTTTGGTAAGAAGGAATGCAGTCCTAATTAGCATCAATCACAATAACTGTAGTTTTACCCTTAATAATTTACAGTTGCTTCATGACTGCACCTTATAACATGCAAGAAGGACTGGATAGATCTACAGGATTCTGGGTGGGAGGTTGTTTTGTTTTATGTGTGGCTTTCAGCAAATTAGGAATATAGTTCACTTGAGGGCTTTTTTCTTCTCTTTTTCTTTGGATGGTGAGATTCATTTCAGCAACTGGAAAAACTTAGATTCAATGCCACCATGTAGATTTTCAGTTGGACAAAATGATGCTATTGCCTTCTATATTATTATAAAAAGACCACATCAAACTATGCAAGTGTCCTGTAATGTCATGATTACAGTGTTAGACTCCTACCAACTGAAAAATATGACTAATTGAGTATTAGAATATTCCTTCAATTATATGTTTGGCTGTCCACATAGATATAGGCAGTCTGTTAAAATACTATGTCAATTTGTACTATGGCAAGCTTGGAAGTTTTTCTGAGGAGGAAAGGGGAAGCTGGAAGTGTGGCCTTTAGTGTATGTTGTGGTGTCACCTAATCCTGCCATCTCATCAGAGCCTGCTCACAACGAGAACGTGATGGGAAGGAAAACCCCACAGGAACACCCAGGTGGTGCATGAAGGTGCTGCTGGTCATCGGGATGAGGGCTGTGGGCTGCTTTTCCCATCCGAACCTGTGGCACACTGTGGCGTGAAGTGCCATTCTTTGGCAAGGGGAGGCCTGTTTTGGGTGATGGGAGAAACCAAGGTGCCTGCCACAGCATGGCTTCTGTAAGTGTCTTTCTGCAAGAACTTGAAGCACTTTTTGAACAAACCTGATTTCTGTTGGTGAGGTGGGTGTTGGTCTCTTCTCCCAAGTAACTAGCATTAGAATGAGTGGAAATGGCCTCAAGTTGCGCCAGGAGAGGATTAGACTAGATATTAGGAAAAATTTCTTTACTGAGAGAGTGGTCAAGCATTGGCACAGGCTGCCCAGGGAGGTGGGAGAGTCACCATCAGTGGAAGTGTTCAAAAAACGTGTGGATGTGGCACTTCGGGACATGGTTTAGTGGGCATGGTGGTGTTGGGTTGATGGTTGGACTTGATGATCTTAAAGGTCTTTTCCAACCTTAATGATTTTGTGATTCTATTACCGAATTACAGCCTGTAATTCTGGTTGCCTCAATTACCCCTGCAGTTTCAATTGAATGCATAAATAAATAATAAATAAATAAAGTGTTTTAAAAGTGCTAGCTGGGCAGAATGGCAGAAGACATAGGGGTGCAGCCATAGAGGTTGAAAAAGCATACTTTATTTTATTTTTTGATACTTTTGCCTGAAATAGCCTCATATTTTCAGGTCAGCTTATGGCCAAGAAAAACACAAATCAAACCAAAGCCCACAGGAAACCGTAACAGCCCTAAGAAAGGCCAGCGAATGAAGGGTGTAGAAAAATCACTGTGAATGATATCATTGACCACTGGCAGTGGGAAACTCTGAGCAGTTGTAGCTGCTCATGAAGAAGGGTTGGGGAAATTAAATGTTAAAATATTCTGGATTTTTATTTATTTGTCTTCTGTTTTCTAAGAATCCTGGGAAAAACAGCTTCGTTATGATTGCCACCCATTGCTTTCTGACTTCTAAGGTCCCATGGATGCAATTTATGCCTCTAAGTTGCTATAGATACAGGGGATGAAAATCCCTGGCCTTGCTGAAGTTGCTGGGAGTTTTGCCATTCAGTAGGGGGACAGATTTCACCATAGTTTTTCAGTGGCACAATCTTAAGTTCTAACAAAGACAGAAAAAGTGGAAATGTTGCCACTTTCAAAAAGCGACACTTTGCAAAGGAAACGAACCCACATTTAACTGTTAACATTTAGCTGCGATCTCATCAGAGCCTGCTCATAACGAGAATCGCTTCTGTCGCTTTATCAGCGTTGCATATGCTAGCACGGTGTGAATTAAGTGCATGGGATAAACATTTACATGCTTAATTAGAAGCAGCTTTCTCTCAGATGTTGATGTGTACCTAACGCTAGCAAGCAAAAATTAGTAAACATGGAAGCAAATTGAGAGTGCTTCAGGTGGATATTGGGTTGGACTTATTAGATCACAATCATCTTCTGATGATAAAAAAGGGCTTTGTGTTCAAGTATTTTTTTACGACTGGCCATGATCTTTTGTTAATGCATCTGTTAATGCATTTTGTGAATGCACTGGCTTGTGGGCTGGGGTTGTATTGCTCTCCTCTGCTGCCTTTCAGAGACTTGATTTCATTCGTGTGGTAGACTCCATCTTAACACAAAGCTTGTATCACAGATCACCTTTCCTGCTGTTTCTGAGCACAGATTGTGCTTCTGTAGTATCTGTTGCAATGATTTGAATTGAAACGTGATACTGGGAAAGCAGAAAAGGTATTGTATGTCGTCAGCTCATGGTTTCTACTGCTCAGAAGTCAAGGAGCAAATGCCATGTGACGAGGCAATTCTCAGCAGACCACAGTCTGGGGAATGTGGAGTGTAACTGCACTTACCCCAATGCTTTCCTGGTGGGAGATGGGGTGTGGCTGGCTCCTGAGCTCTTTCTGTGCTTCGGTGAGTAGGCAACCTCCCATTTTCAGTTCACGGCACAGCCTCTTTGCTGCTGCTGTTTGAATTTGGTACTGTAGCACACAAGAAACCCCCAGCTTTCTCACAGTTGTAGATATTTCTACAAAAGCGTGCTCCAAAGCTAAAATTGAAGCAGAGGCAAAGTGAACCAGGGTCACAAGTCAGCAGTAAACTCTGGACAAATCCATAGGTCTGTGTCCCAGTCTAATGCCCTGTCCACCAAACTCGGTGGATTGGTGTGTGGTGCTCCTTTCCTAGCTTCAGCATCTGGCTGATGCTGGAATGAGTTGGCTAAAGTTCAGTCCAAACAAACTGAAGGTGACGTAGGTAGGTGGTGGTGTGGTTCATCTCATAGAGATGGTGAAGGAACTGCATTAAATACCGCAGTTTTCTCACTAACATCATTCCCCAGAGAGTCACAAAATACTTTACAATGTTAAATTATCTGTATTAAAACAGTCTCCCCAATGCAACTGGAGACCACCCAGAACTGATCTTAGATACAGCAGCATCCTCTCCAAGGAGACAGGCTGAAATTATTTGGAGCTCACTGCCCATAAGGCATGTTCTGGGCTGGATATACACACGCAGGCAGTGCTCAGGGGACTTGTCTTAGAGCGCTCTGTTTCTGGTGTGCTTTGTTTGCATTTGTGTAATGAAACCATTTAAAAAATAAATAACAGTTTAAAAATAAATGACTGATCTTCATATTTAATGTTTATCTAGGATAACTGGCATCCATGTCCATGCTAAAAAACCTTTACTGGCTTTATGAATCTGTTTGTTCAAGTGTCTGTATTTCAAAAAAGGCTTGTAATATTTGCATAAGTAGCACACAATTTCTTCTATCAAGAAAGTTTCTTCCCTATATAATTCTATGCTGAAAAGAGAATGTTGTGCTTTATAAAAAAGCTTTCAACTAGATTTGTCAGAGTCTCAGTAGCATGAGTAGCTCTGGTGTAGTTTTGCTTTGCCTTACAGTCTTTTGTCGTAGACGCCAGACTTGGTGTAAGATCAAATCAACAATCTGGCTATTTGAAACAATTTATTATTTTGTGCAGCTGTACCTGAAAAAAAAAGTGTATACTGGTGTCACCAGAGGACTTCAGAGAGCGTTTTCTGTGTGATTTTTAAATTAAAGACAAATGACTTATCAGGCATTGATTCTGTATGTACAGTCTTCATGTATGGTTGGAGGCAATGTGGATTATTAGAGGAGATTTAATAACAAATTGAGAAGATCAGAAGATCTAAGACACACACCTTTATCACCCGCTCATTTTGGATGTCTCTGTGTGAATTGTCCCTTGATTTTACATTAGGTATTTGACAAATTTACCATATTGTCCCAAATGTTCACTTCCTCAGTTGAACTGGCTCCATCTAAGTCCCCTTTTGGGCTGTGAGTGTTAAATGTCCTTCTGCTGAAATAGTCCTGATACTTATTTCGGCTGTGTAGGAAAGTTAGCTGGTGTCCATGGTGCTAACATGTAATACAACACCACAAGTGATGTCATTTAATTGTCTAAAGCCATTTTGAAAAAGCTTGAATCTTTCTTAACCAGCCCCAGTGTAAGTTACATCGGAGTGAGCTTACTGTGGGGATTTGAAAGACAGTCACGGGGATCAGACACCAGAGAGTTCATACCCGTACGAAAGGAACAGAAGAATTACAATGCTCTGCGGAGCTTTGATTAACTGTCTCCAGAGTAAATACAACCTCTGGAAACAAAAGCTTTCTCTCACACCAGGCCCCAGAATTGGCAACTTTAGCACATTCTCTTTGTTCACCTCCAGGATGGCTGGCAGGTTCAGCCAGAGGAGAGAGACTGTAAATTACAACAAAAAGGGAATTAGAAGATGTTATTTTAATCAGACTACTGAATGACTTCATTGCCGAGCTAGTGCACGGTGTGCACAGTAATCAGACTTCTGTAGACCCGGCGCAGTAGCTTTCACTGTGGTGTTGTGCCGGAGGAAGCTCAGAAAGAAATCTTTCAGCACACCCTTACGGTTGAACGACCAGGCAAGCCCTGTATCCCTTCCCTTGTACTTCTATTGTATCTACTTCACATCACTCTTTGCATAAGCAATAAGGCTGAACTCTTTTACGTGGGACATCAGGCACCAATTTTGCAAAACATGATCTACTCGTGTAGACCCGAGTGCCCACAGAGAGCCCAACGTCGTTCCAAAAGAGGGTCAAGGGATCCTTGCTAGGAGCTGCTGTTGAATGATTAACTTTCACCCAAGTCCCCTGCATTATTTTAAACTCTGCCCTCATTCCTATAGAGAAATGCAAAATATTACAAAGTGCCTTGTGCTGTGCTATGTTTTATGTTGTCAGAGCTAAAATCTTACTGTTAATTACTGGATTTAGTTTTCTGCTTTGCCATAGCTCTCAGGCAAGCTGAATTTCCTTGCAGTATTTCAAGTGAGACATTTAGTGCCAGCATTAGCCAAAGAAAGGATTTTTAAATGCTCCCTCATTTTGAATTATTTTCCCTGTTGAATGTATGCTTCTTCACACTCACTTTCCTTAAACTCTAAACATCTCTCAGAAGAAGAAACCTGTCTTTCCCACAGCAAGCTTCAAGAGTTGTCCCCCAGAGTCTGTTCCTGAGAGTTGGTATGCGTGAAGCAAAACCAAATTGCAGAATTGGACTTTTCAAGGGAACATACCTGCCATTATTTAAAAGAAAAGAACGTTTTCTATTGAACATTGCCATCACGTAGGAGACTGAACAAGATGCAGCAGGACTAACAGACTGTAACACAGTTGGAAACTGAATAAAATTACTAGTTGTGAATCTATTTCACAGGATAATTTTCAGAAGAACGTTAGTCTTCTGAGAGTTTCTGTGTAGCTCAGTGGAGTGGATGCCATGACTATTTGAACCTTTTATATGGGGAGGGTAAACTGACGGTGCAAGTCAGGAGCGCTCCTTAGTGCAAGGCTGTATGTTTGGAGGGACTGTGTGTGCAGCCCTGTGTTCCCGGTGAAGATGCGCACCGCCATCACCAGAGGAGGTCCACATTGCCTCACTCCATTTTCTAAAAGCTCTGACTCAGGTCTGCTCAGGACAATCTCCACGTTCGTGTCTTCTGTTGTCCACTCCCATTTGCTAATACCACTGGCACATGTACATGCCTGATAAATTCACCATGCCCAGTAGCTCTTTGTGTCACCAGGCAAGGAGAGCTTTGCTCCACAAAATTTAGCTTCTGAGTCAACCTTGTCATGCAGCACACTGCTTTACAGGTTTATTTGCATTTATTCCATTAGGAAAGTAGATAACCTGTGCTTTTTTTTTTTTTTTTAGTTGCTCGTTGTCCTTTAATTTTTAATGAGGACTATGATTATTCTGGACTGTGTTACAATCAAGTTTTATGAATCATCTTTTACAATAATATAGCAGGTTTTCCCCTTTTTTTATCCTTCCCCATGAAATTCCCAGGACAGCAGACTGTGTTCTGCCATGTCCCAGCTGCCAACCGAGGGGCAGAAAAAGGAGCACCAGGCAGGGAGCTCGTAAAGCAGCAGGGAGTGGGTGACTTCTGAGAAGAGGAAGGGGCAGATGCACGGTGAAGGACTTCAAGATGTGCTGAGACTGTTGCAAGCCAGGTAGGTCCTGCCTCACTGTAAGCAGAATTATGGATGCTGAAAAGCAAGCAAGCCCCAAAAGATGCACCCTGCAACAACACAGGGATCAGGTGGGGTAATAATTACTGTTAATCTATTTATTCTGTTCAGTCTCGCCTTGAGGGCTTTTTGGGGGACAGGGGAGTGGAGAAAATGAACCTAACATTTGAGTTTAAAAGCCTTATAAGTGTTTTTAGGGTACTTGGGATAAGAGCCTGGGCAGACTCGTCTCAGTGTCATGCTTCTCTGGTTAGTGCCTCAATATCTGACACCACTTTTGTAGTCTCTTTCATCACTAGAATTTTTAAATGTCTGGCATTGTGTGTGGCTGATTACCAAAGTCATGTTAGTGTAAGGTGTAGCAACCAATATGAGTCTCCATTTGCAGTGAGAAGTCATCTAGAGAGTAGGTGCTAAAAAAACCCCCCACAACTCAGCCTCTTCATCAACCCTCCCCTCCCACGCCAAGGACAGGTTCGTTTAAAGGGAGAAGCAGTGATGCCTACTATTGCATGGGGCACCTCATACAGCTAAGGACTTCTCTTTGTGAAATGGTGGTCTATATAGAGAGTTTCCACAAAGCCTGTTGATCCTAAGCCTCCCCTAGGCCTGATTTTGGGAGCCTGAGGTTATGTTTTTTCCCTCAGACTGTTTTCCAGGAGGGTAAATAAGCCCAGAGTGCTGCCAGGAGAGAAGACCACCTAACCCGGACATCACCTGTGGAGGGAAAATGGACAGTTGTGGAGGCACATGCGAAGAACCTTTGTGATAAACTGTGCCCAGAACATGAATGTAGCTACATGGTTTCATTGAGGAGATAAAGGTTAAAGGTAAAGCAATTTTCTGTGGTGGTTGTGTGGAGTTTTCAATGTCCTCTCCTCATACAGTGCTGCCCCATGGTTGGTGTCTACAGAGCTCTTAGTGACTTGTCTTGGGAGCAGCCATGAGTGCAACACACAACTCCGGTGCGCTTCCCTGCGGAGAGCCTTTCCAGTCATATCTGGCAGCGTATCAAGCCACTTTGTCTCCTCAAGTATGCAGGGTCCCCTTTGTCATGGAGGGACAACATGGGGCTGCACATTTGCAGATGCGTGGTGCGCCTGGGCAGCAAATTGGATCTTGGCAGCAGCGCTGAGTTGCTTCTCCAAACACAACATGAACGTTTCCCCTGCGCGGTCTTTCAGGGGTGTCTGGAGAAAGTCTTGAAAAGTCCTAATAGTTTTGTTGGACTGTACTTAACCCACTGACTGATGAAGGCTAGGACTGATTGGCTTCCACATTGGTTTGTCCTTCAGCACCTTGGAGCCAGGCCACCCCTTTGGCAGGGCAGGGGTCTGAGGCATTAGGAACCCTTGTTTTCCACTTCATTACTTACCTGGACGGCCATCTCTTGCAGCATATGGTTTGCTATTGCTGGCATCATATTAGAATAAAAAATATGTTTAAAAAAGGAAATGCCCACATAAAAAGAAAAACCAAACCCAAACCAGAATTCAAGGTTGCTCCTTAAATTTGGGACTTTCTGTTGCTTGCATGAGAGAACTGAGGGACTTGGGTTTGTTCCCTCCCCCTTAGCCCTTCTTCCATTTTCTAATTTCTTCTGGTTACATTCATTTTCTTTCCCAGTTGCAGTTCTCTCATCTTAAGCCTGCACGAAGTCATGAGCCAGGGGTGCGTGTTGTTCATCGTACCATGAGGACCTTGCTAGCTGTACATCTTGATGCAGTTTTGTACGGATGATTGCACAGAGCTTGCAGATCCTTTTCCCCCTCCCTCATAGCGCTGTTTGTGAGGTTTTGAGCCCTTTTCTTCTGTGAGCCTTGCTGCCATGGTTTTCTTTTCAGTGGTTTGGATGCTGAGGCTAGCATTAGCGCCAGCGCCATATTGCTTGTTTTCAGCAGCACTGCTGGACTATTTAACTTTTTTCCTGCCTCGGATCTAATCTCACAGTTGGGTTATCTATACTGTTTGAAGTCTGCCTCCAGCCATCCTGGAGGAGCTTTGGGGTCCTGTGGGTACCAGCCTGCTACTCTGACATCAGCTTCCCTGCTGACTTCCTCTGTGATCTTGGAGAAGTCGTTGCGGATGCAGTTTTCCAAAGCACTGTTGAAAGTAAGTGAGACTTCTGCTCCTAAGCGACTTCAGCCTTTCGGAGCGTTGTTCTGTGTCTTTGTCGTCTGCTTGTCTTCCCACCTCTCCTCCTAACGGCTTGTCCAGGCTGCCAGCCCTTCAGAGCGCTGCCGCTTCCTGCTGCTCTTTCTCTGTCCGTGCCTTTGGCCTGAGGCAATGGCGTCCTGGTCCCAGTTAATAGCGACGGCATCTCGGGGCAGACGAATGCAGGGCCACACTGGAGCTCCCTGTGAATGGCTCTGAGGTCTAGGCTGGAATGCCCTGACCGGGGGACGCTTGGTATGAAGCGTTCTTTTCCGCTGATCAGCTACATGGGGTGGCCTGAATAAACAGACGTACGTAGGGCTGGGTGCGGCCCCGTTCGAGGCGCTGAAGGAGCCCGCGTCCGCAGGCCTGGGTCACAAACAGTGGGCGCGGGGGAGCCGGGGGCCTTCGGTGAGCCCACGAGTCGGGGATGTGTCCGACCCCCCGGGGCTTGCAGATGCCGTATGTCCGGTTGCGTCCAGGGCACGCCCTGGCCCGGCCAGACGGCGATCCGAGGGCCGAAGCAAGGCGCTGCCGCAGCCACTGCCAGTGGAGCAAGGAGGGAGTAAAGCCACCCTTAATAAATCTGTTCCTAGCTGTGATATATAAAGAAAGGTGCAGAAGATAGAGGTGGGACTATTTTTTCATTAATCTCATTTTTGTTGAGGAAACAGGAAACACTGCTGTGTAAAATGTGACAAAATATATTTTGTTTTAAAGATAAATGTTGCCAGGGAGTTTATTCCTCCAGCATTTCCACATACATGTTAAGATATTTGAATCAATGTTTGAAAAGAGGAATTTAAAACAGAAAACCCAATACATGAGTTTACCTAAATGAAAGATGGGTACGGATGAGTTCCGTCAGAGGTTGATCTGACGCGCACAGGAGATACTACTGGGTGGTGGGAGTTGTTGCTTTTTGTGCTGTTTTTTTTGCGAGTGGGAGTTCTGGGTCTTAACTTTATGGCTCTGTTTTGTAAATCTGGTATAGCATTGCTCACTGGAAAATATTACAATCTATGCAAAACTGTAAGTATTCTGTGTCACAAATTTTCATTACTTGACTATTACACCACCTGTGTGTAAGCCGCAGCTTGACATCAGATGATGACTAGAAAGTTACGTTAAAACGGAAAAGCTAGGCAACCTGATTTTCTATCTTCATTTTAAACAGGCGAGGATAGATACCACAAATAAATACTGATCCCTTCTGTGGATATATTCTCTCCAGCATTTCTTAGAGGTTTTACCCTTTTAACCAAGGACATAGCTGGCTGAATGCATATCAAACACATTGTTATTCATGCTAATATTTTCAAATTAGAAGCTATCTGTGGTATATTTTACAGAAACTGTTTCAGTGCTAGCCAAAACCTGAAAGCTGCAGTTACTGAAGGTCTGGCAAGACAGAAATCTAACATCAGTTTAAAGGAGCAATGTGTTGTGAGCGCTTGACTTGCCTTCAGGAGCAGTTCTGACAGATGGGAGGTTTTAAGCTTATTAACATTATAAGTCGGGCAGATAGTATAGTGCCTATGTTGTCCATGCGGAATGAACGTAAAACTGTCCCAGAAAGGCTGGGCTGAGGCAGAAGGTCTGCTCAGAGCAGGAAACAACAGGGACATCTCTGTGTCGTGGCTCTTGGGTAACACCCGTGTCTCCAGAGGTGCTCGGGGGAGCATGACACCTGAATCCCATGGCCTCGCCTGCTTAAGTGGCAACCAAAAAAAGTGAGTGCCAGCCCTGAAGCACACACACACACCAGTTTTATGATCCTTCCACCACGTCCTTTCCCCAGGACTAGCTTCGCCGCCGCCAGACTGCACGCAGCACAGCACGACCACATGAAACCCGTCTGGCCGACTGCAAGGTTTCTGGTTACAGAGCCAGCTTCAGAGTGAACTTGGCCCCTGCTGCAGAGTTAATTGGAAATATTTGTCCATCGAACTTGCCTGCCAGATTTCGTGTGCTGTTTGATTTCCTCATTCTTGGTGTTTAATCTGTCATATCGGAACGTGTGGCTTAGTACAGTTGGTTGGTACCATCTAGAGTGGGAAGGGTGGCGGGTGAAGCCAGCAGACAGCACAGCCCCCAACGAGGCGAGTCCCGTGGATCCCTACCTGCTGTCACGCTTGACGAGGATGAGGGGGGCGAGGTTTCGGCCGGAGATTTTGGAGGAGGGTTGATGGACAGCTGCCTGCTGGTAGCAGGCGCTGGTTTGATCATTGGCATCCAGTACAATGCCCTCCTTTGGGTAAAAGTGATGGAAGTAGGATATCTCTGTGCAGGATCATTGGCTGATTACCCCAGTGTAATTGCCAAGCAATCCTAATTGCGTTTGTTCTTTAATACAAAATGTTCTTAACCAAGTCATCTGAACTCTTTAAAGTAAAAGTGTTTGTTTCGTTGCTGCTCTAAAAATAGGTAAATCTCTTCTTCCTTTCTCTTTTTAAACTAGTTGAGCAATACCTTGACTTTGTTTTGAAGCTCTTTTGCCAAGTTTTTGTCTTAAGCACCAGTGACAAGAATATGAAAGGGATTAGAAAATTATTATGGGATTAAGACAGAATCTTGCTTATATACAAAAGACATGTTGATTCCTTGTCCTCCAATAAGAGCAGCATAGGTTCTGAAATTAAATCCAGAGTAGCTAAATACAAAAGGAGCTCATGTGCAGTAATGTATGTGGTAGGTAGGAAAGTAATGCATGGAACAAGCTTTGATTAAAAAAACAACATCCCCTCCCAAAACAGTCTTTAAAGGAATAGCCAAAAATCTGTCTCAATTTTTAGTGAACTGAAGAAAAATTATTCTTCACCTAAATTTGCAAAGAACTGGTTATTTCTGTCTATGGTAGATAGCAAAAGTGGATACACTTCTGACTTACTGATTTTTTGAGAGTTGTCCTCCACATCTAATTTTCAGCGAATAGAAATGCACCCTTCCATATCCTCTTCCTTGTAACCACAGATATGTCCACAGTTTTCATAACAATGCCATGTATATGAGAAGGAAATGTTTTTGTGGAAAATTACATACGGCGCTCTGGATTCCTGTTTGTTACAAAATCTGACCAAAAAATAATCACTTTAAAACTCCACTGAGTGGACTTTCAGCTATTTGAAACTCGCAGCTAACTGACGGTCAGTCTTAAACCATGAACTCTAAGCTTAGTGCTTGCAAACCATAAAGTTAACGTCAATGGGAATCTTGCATCAGTAAGGACTTCAGGATGTGGCCGTGTGCATTACTCTGTTGCTTATTCCAGTTCCTGTTTTCTTCTCCCTTTGAAAGCCCCGTTTGAAGTTGCTTCTTAATCTCCTAAGTTGTTGACTTGAAAGTCCGTATCAGCCCTCTTAAGTATGAGTCACGCCAGCCCTCAGTCATCAGTATTGTCCAGAAATGTAATGTTTCCCTTCTCGTCTCTTCTTACCCCCTTAACCAAGGGCAGCTATGATTCAGACTGTAAAAGGGCTTAATTTGCATTTGATGTGAGTCAAAAAACTGATTCAAGATCAAGAAACAGCATCAAACAGGCCTTACAAAAAGGGAAGGAAGCTTTCTTGTTTACTGTGGCTGAATCAAAAGTAGAGGCATAGACGTTGTACTTGAAAAATCAAAAGGTAGATTACGCTGTCTTGAAAACTCCTTTGCATACATACTACAAATGTTTGAAGAAATATGCTAAAGATATATGTGTAGCTATATAAATATATATATATGTAAATAAATACGTTAACATACACAGTGTTCCAAGAAAATAAAAAAGTTGATTCTTTCTTAAGCATCTCGGCCAAGGAAACATTTCTGCTTTTATTTCTTTACAGAAATCTTTGTGCTAGACTCTTCACAGGTGAGCACAAGATGAAAATGTCTCCCATAAGAAATCCTTTTAGGAATGCACTTAAAGTGTACAAATCTCATCTTTATTTTAGACATAAGTAATTATGTGCTTACCTGCTCTTGATGTCTGTAGGCTTTAATCGCCCCTTTAAAGTTAAGTACATTTATAAATTGTTTTCCTCCATTGAGATCTAAATGCACAAAAGGGGGCAGACATCTAGGGAGGGGTGAAGACAGGCCAAATGGCTATAATAAATTCATGGGTCCCTGCTTGCAAATCTAGGAATTTACTTCAGGGAGCTTGAACTACTACCATTGATCAATTCTGGGTGAGTAATACAGCTGAGCAGGAGCAGACATTGCGGGATGACTGCACCCCGTACTCTTGGGGCAATTTTCCTTGGAGCAAATTAATATATGAGCTATGAATCTCATCTGTCTTTTACCCTCCCTTTTTCAAAACTCACTTTGCCCAGAAGATGACCTGTTTCTTTAAACTGTCTTGAAAGAAGATGATGGAGGAGATGGAAAGGGAAATTTTTAATAATATAGTAAAGGAACTAGTATGTCTCTTTTCCCTCTGCTTGTTTCTTAATATTCCGCTTCTGTTGCTTCCCTTTCCCCATCTGACATCATCACACTGTCTACCTGAACTCCAAGTTCTGTGAGGCTCGCCTTGTGTCTTTGGGTGGCGGCCAACAAATCGCTTGGCATTTTCAATGTAAGCTAATGACTGCTGAAAGGAAGAGTTTGGGAGAAAGGGAGATGGATCCCTGATCAAAGTCAAGCTGTGCACCTTAATAGCTGTAAATAGACAAAATAAGGTGTTGGACCTCACCTAGGACCCATTGCTGTTGCATTTCTCCATGAAGGTGGGGAAAAAATTTAAGTGATGATGCAGCAAATTCTGCACAGCGCTCTGTCAGACTGTGTGCTGGTGTTCCTTTGCTTGTAGCTCTCCACAGTGTTTTGTTCAGTCCCTTAAACTGATGTTGGCCGATCCCCTCTCTCTTTTCTAGTCTGATCTGGTTTGGATCTTGGAGCCTCAGGATGTTTGTCTTTCCTCTTTCTTTTGCGCAGATTTAAGGTGGGCACTATTTGTGTGGACTTTCTTAGTAATCTTCTCAGAGAAATGAATAAACTTGTTTTACAGGAAACAAGTGATTTTTATAACTGCATTTGCTGTCAAATACCTTCTGTGTGCTATTTTGTGACTACAAAGACTTTAAGTCATGTGATATAATGTCAGTCTGCTTCAATTTGTTTCAATATATATATAAAAATTTACAAAAGTACGATAGTATCATTGGTTCTCCAAGGCAGGTAACTTCTATGCAAACAGAAATTTTATATGTGAGATCACTTATTTCATGGTTGCATACTCTAATGGTGATATTTCTGGAAATTAGGGATAATAGTGCTCAACCAAAACACGCATAGTTATTCATCTATGTGTGTAAACCTATATATGCCAAACGTGTCCTACACGTCTAACCTTGTTTAAAATTACAATCAGAGAGGGCTTTTTTCCCCCACAGTTTCTGAATATTCCTATTTTTTACGTTTGTTGTTGTGGTGTTGGGGCTTTTTCCCCCGTGCATCTGCATTAATTCTCAGGCAAATGTCACGTGTTTCTAACCAGTCTTCTCCACTCCTGGTATCCGCGCACCTTTCATGTACTCACTTTTGTATTTCCTACGTTAAAATTTTACACACTACTGATCTAGAACCTTTGAGTAAAGTACATAAATTTATCGACCAAAGCTGTTAAAAGGAGTAGGTTTATGTTCAGATGGCCAGCCAGCCTTAATTGCTGATACTACCTTTTGGAAAGTCTCATTTTTGCATTACGGCCTCTTGCAGTGACAGGCCGCATCCTGTCTGGGGCCAAGAAAATTTCCTCAAACCTATTTACATGAACAACATCAGACTCCGGTGTTTGTACTCTTTTATTGAAAGCTCAGACAGAGTGTCTGCTGACATGAGGTCTTTTCCAGGTTTATATTCTAGCTATAAATCACCCAACTGCGTTGGAAGAATAACCTTTTCAAGCAAAGTTGTGTCTGCGAAACGCTTTTCTCCACCATTGTCACAAACGGTTTGCAGTCTGCTCCTGCAAAAGAGGAGCTCGGTTTTTTCTGCATGCATAAGCACCACAGACTTTTCATTTTCCTGTCCATATCCACTGGCATTCACCTTAAGTTGGGTTTCCTGCAGCATTAACTACAGTCGCTGCTGGTCGCCATCTTTGCAAAAATGTTGTTGCGAGGCCTCACATAGTGGGCTCAGTTAACAGTTTCTTATAGCAATTACCACCAGAGAATAAAAGGAAGGGCATGTTCTTTATAAAATGTTCTTAGGCTAATTATTATGATTAGCATCTGTCATGCACTATCCATTTCTGCAGATTAAAATTTTTAGATCAGCAGTTATAGCAGCCAGATTGGATAGAATTTTTTCAGCCAAATTTATCATTCCTGTGTACTTTCCTTCTCTGTAAGTAGAGAAATATTGATAACCATCTATAACCTCCCAAGGCCTAGCAGGGCCTCTAGATCAGACCTGGTTTTCCTACATAAGTTAATTATTCACCCCTACATTTACATTGCCGTCTGTGACGTTCCAAACTTACACTGCCAGCTCCGTGTCTGTGATACCGTTCCATTCTTTATACTCACAACAAAATGTCAGTGGTAAACTTCAATATCCTCCCATGCTTGGATATCTTTTTGTGAAATTATACAGGTGCAGAATGTAGCCTAAAAGTTACAGTAAAGCACTATGTTCAGAGGGTGTAAGTTAAAATTTCACAGACATGAACCCTCTTTCAAAAGAAATTTTCCACAACCCATTTGAAGTACTTAGGGTGACATGAGAGGGAAAGGGGCAAAACACATTTATTAAGAAACGTCTTTCCTGGTAGATATGTGGGGGTAGATATGGTACATATGTACCTGGTAGATGGGTACACAGGCATTGACTCGCTCCTTAGGAGGTAGGTGTAGGTGAAGAGTTTTCCATTTCTCTTCTGGAGCTGGTAGAGACAAGACCCCTTCTAAAGCTGCATAGAATCATAGAATGGTTTGGGTTGGAAGGGACCCTAAAGGTCATCTAGTTCCAATCCCCCTGCCATGGACAGGCACACCTTCCACTAGACCACGTTGCTCAAAGCCCCATCCAACCTGGCCTGAACACTTCCAGGGATGGGACAGCCACAACTTTCCTGGCCAACCTGTTCCAGTGCCACACCACCCTCATGGTGAAGAATTTTTTCCTTATATCTAATCTAAATTAACCCTCCTTTGGTTTAAAGCCATTACTCCTTGTCCTATCACTATATGCCCTCGTAAAAAGTCAGTACTCTCTGCTAGATTCGGAGTAATAAGTCTAATTTCTTCCTTAAGCTTTAGTCTAAGTGTTGTATGTATGTGTTGGCGCATATATAAGCGGTAAATTGAGTTCTGTTAACTTTATGTTGTATTCCATTGATAGATTTTCTATGCCATTAAAAACATCTGAGAATATGTTTTCTACCTTTTAGTGGCTTCTGTCCTCCTACTGTATTCACTTTCTTAACAGCCTAATATCTGGCATTTTCACCCCTTGAGTAAGTACTCCCTTTCCTGAAAATGTTTTATAAGAAAACAATTATAAATGTTATTTCTTCAAGATTTTGTTATATTTTCACATGGAGTTCATATCCACACATAACGGTTTGATTTCACTCTAGTGTCATCAAAGAAAGCTTTTATCAACTTGTTTTCATTTAAATAGGTTTTCTTTTCAAAATCGTTTTTGTAACTTCAGCTAACTAGCAGCCTGTACACACTCTCTGGGTGTGAGAATAACTTATGCACCGAAGTCTAACCTATAAAAACATGATATTTCAGTTCCTGGTTATAGCTATATATGAAAAAAGCACCACAACACTTTCCTCTTCACAGTAGGGGTGTGCACACTCTGTTTCTTTTTGTCCCGGGGTTTGACTATACCCCTTGCTAAAGCCAAGGTATACAACATGCACTGCCTTCCCCACTGCCTTCATCCAGAGGGACCGCCAGCTTGTCAGAGAAAGAAATGAGGTTGGTCATCACCCTTTGCCCTTGGTAAATCTATGCTGACTGCTCCCAGTCACTTTCTTGCCCTTCTCATGCCTGGAAATTACTTCTATGAGGATTTGCTCCATAACCTTCTCAGGGACTAAGGTGAGGTCGATTGACCTAGACCATTCTTCTTGCCACCTTTTTGCAGGTGGGTGTGATATTTGCCTTTCTCCAGTGGTCAGGAATCTCCACCAACTACCACGACCTTTCACGAGGACAGAGAGCATCCTCACAATGATGTTGGGCTGCTCCTTCAGCACTCTTGGACCCATCCACTCTGGTCCATGGAGCTGTGTATGTCCAAGTGGGTTAAGTGATCCTCAACTTCATCTTCTCTGCTGTGGGTAATGCCCATGGACTCTGCTAGGAGGCTCAGGGACCTGGGAGGTCAGGGGGCAAAGCCTACCAGTGAAAACTGAGGCAAAAAAGCATAGTGTAGCTTAGCCTTTTAGATGTTCTTTGTCACTAGATCCCAATGAGCAATGGGCCCATGCTGTTCTTAGCCTTCCTTTTGCTGTCAATGTACTTACAAAAAAACTCTTCTTGTTTTTCACATCTCTTGCTAGTGCCAGCTCCAGCTGAGTTTTGGCTTTCCCAGCTCCATCCCTGCCAGCTCAAGCAGTGTCTCTATTCCTCCTGGGTAGCTCAGCCCTACTTCCACCTTCTATGGGCTTCCTTTTGGTATCTAAATCAGATTAGTCTTCCTCTTCAGTTTTGGTTCTGTGATTCACAGAATCAAATCAAAATCTGATTACAAATTTAAGCAGTGACAGTGAAAAAATTATTATAAACACCTCAGAATTCTTTCCATCTTTTAATGTCTCCTAGGAAATGTCTGTGCTCACAGCTTAATTTTTCCTAAAACTGTGTGATTGTGATTTCTGTAATTTAGGATGGCAACTAGTTTGCTCTTCTCCTCAATAGATCTAGTGCTTCTGACCTGGTACTATGAAAATAATAGCTACTTTTGTCTCCTCCCCACTTATTGTCTTCATGAAGAGGAGAATGTTGCTTGAAACTCTTCTGGTTGTGTGCCAGATGTATCGGAGCAGTGCTGTGACTGACATGAGCCCTGCACTTACCCCTCTATCTTTCCCTCAAGTTCTAAAGGCTGCCTCCAAATTTATGGCGCCAGATAATGGTCAGGAGTGATCATCACTCCAGTGAAAATTTTGCGTTGCCACTTATAAACTAGAGCGAGTCTTCTCAAGAATAAGCAAACTGTGAAAAGAAGGAGTTAGTGCGAAACCGAGGCAGAGAGGCCTCTCCACGAAGCCAGCTAAATCTAAGGACAGGATAAAATTAAAGCAGTCTATGCCTTTTAGAGGGCTAGTGTGCACTCTTGCAGCGTGTGTTTTCTTTTGCTCCAACCCACAAAAACATTGCCATCGTTCTCGCAGGAGCAATAATATGGTCGTCTTTTTAATCATGTTCCAGTTACTCTTGTGCTTGATCTGGAAAGGAAAATGCAGGAGGCCAATACTTGGCAAACTCTTTTTGTACAACAGTTAAGATTAAATAGATGTACCACTGAGCCAATAATCGGAGAAAATTTATGTCCAAAGCTGATTGTGAAAATATGTATTCATTTTTTGAAAATGTTCCCAAACTTACTTGCCTTCCACAATATTTCAAAGAAACTGTGTTAACCCAGATTTCCTCAGTTTTCACTGTGAACCGTCCTCTTCTCTGAATAGTCCACAGACTTTCACCAAAGGTACTGATACTTAAGATGACATTTTGCTCTTTGTCAGAGACTGCTGCTTTGACAGGATTATTTACATTGCATAGATTATACTTTGAATGTTTTTTGGGCATACATTTTGAAAATTATTTTATTCCAGTATTCAAGCTTTTGGGAATTCTCCTTTTCCCAATAAGCTTTGAACTGCTCAAATTTTAGTTGAAGGACAAGAATTGATCACAAACAGAATGAGTAAATCTTAATTTTCTAATTAAGATTTCTAATGGGTTATTTGCTGATCGTGTCACCCACTTTTGCAGTGTAGAAAGCGGGCGGCACTTACAGATAAAAGCTGAGTGCCTGTACACTCATCTTTTAGTTGTATAGGATAATGCAACTCTCATTCTTACGGTTTCAGAGGAATGACATGGAATAATTTTGCATATTTGTCTGTAATACACAGCATAGGTTGTAAAGCCAGACTGCTTTTAATTAAAATAAATACAAATGAGAACAGGTTGAAGAAAGAGATCAGAAAAACCTGAAAAGTTTTCTACATCAGAGCATGATTCAGCTTTTACAATATGTCTCTGCTCTAGTGACTGCAGAGTTATGCTTATGCATTGCCCATGATCTCTTTGAGTCTTGCATTTTCACTCTTTAAAGAAGTTTACAGGAAAGTTTTGATTCATTCAAGTACTCAGAAGTTAAATGGATAGCTTGAAAAATGCCAGGTGAAGTGGCACTTTCCAGTGTTCACAGCTGATTTTCCTATGTTTTGGAGCAATGTAACTCTAAGCCAGTGTGTCACAGTACATGAAGTTCCTGTGAAAGTCGGTCAGGATATATACTGTAGGATTGTTACAGAGCATGCAACCGCGAAATATGGATCAGAAACATAAAAATGGACCCAGAAATCTGCAACTAGTTAGGGCCGTGCAAGATGTCCACAATGAAAACAGAAACTGCATGAGATTTGTTTAGTTTGAGGATTTGTTTAGAAATTCAGAAGAAAAACTGCGCTTGTCCAAAGGGTTGTTCAAGTTCACTAATTTGCCTCCTGACTCTAAATTCATTTTCAAATAAACCCAGGTTGATTTATAAACTGGTATCAAAATCACGCTAAACTTGTGGTTTCGTACGGTTTAAACTGGCCATGCTACTAAACCAGGTAACACTCGGTGGTTTTGGCTGGGTTTTGAGTAGTTATTCCGAGTTCCTTAGAGCCCCAGGCTCAAGGCAGAGAGCCTGGAGGTGCCAACCCTGCCCCGCTGCCCCCCAGGGAGCCTTTGGCAGGGCTGCAGGAGCCGCGCAGGGGGGCCAGGTCGGCCTCTTCAGCACGGGCAGGACTGCACATGAAGGAATCGGTCTCTCTCTCGGCGCTTCTGTGCTTGACGGCAGAAGAAGGGGTGTGCATGCGTCTGGGAAGGGCTGGAAAGCTGATTTGGGGAGCGTGTGCTCAGGCAGAGGAGTAACTGCTGCAAGTTCAAGACTTATTTATCCGGTTGAGAGCTGAGAGTGTTTCTACTTGTGTTATTATGTCTACTAGCATTAAGCTCTTTCTTCAGCGCATGCCAGATTTTATCAGCGATATATGTTTTGAGAGACAAGTAGCTATTTTTGGAATGGGGCTTATGTTTCCGTGACCGCTTCTTCTGCATCTGCCTTTGGTGATTCGGGAGCAAATTCATCCACTTGTCTTCTCTAAAGTATAGCCCTCCACGCTTCTCCTATTATGTGTGTAATATCACATATTAAATTTATTACTTGTGCTGTATTTATTTTAAAACTTTATTCAGTCACACGTGTGTCTGTGTGCATTTAAAAGGAGCCACAGATATTTACGAGGCAATTTTAACGCTTACCAATTACTTCTGTGGGGCTTGGTATTAGAGTGGGTGCTTTAAAAGCTGTGGTTGTATCAACCTTGGCTGATATTTCCTAATTATTCATATCTAGGAGTGTTATCATCACAGAGCATTACCAGCATCATTTTAAGCTCTCTTCACCTTCTTCAGTCTGGGTTTTATTTCAAAAGCAGACATGCAGTCCCCAGTGAGAATTAAAGTAGAAGCATTAGCTTGCAAAATATATGCCAATGACCTAATGATTCTGACATTTCCACAATACAAGCTTTACAAGAAGGCATGCAGACAGCAAAGTCTGTTTTTCTATCTCATATTTTTTTAATGGCTAAATGTTTGGAGGAAACAAAATGGATTTATTCTGCTCAATCCAGGGTATAATATCAGGACTTATCCGGTTCCGGGCCCCAGGGCTTCAGACAACTAACAAAACACATCTTACTTCTGCTCTGCTAGTTCTCTGTTATGCTTTTCACATGCAGGAAGAAAGAGTAAAAGCATAACCCAATTGAATAAAGCAGCATGGCCTGCTATTCTTTGCTTATGAAGCATCACATGATAGACACCAAATTAAGAAGAAGCCCCCACCTGTGGTTAAGTATGTATGCAACCGTCAAGCCGTTTTATATAATATAGAGGGAATTTTACCATGCCTTTCACTGCCAGAATGCAGGAATACGTTAAAAATGTTAATGTCTTCCCAAAGCACGCTTCATTATTTTTGAATAAACCAGTGATTTTACACCATTTAAATAAAATCAAACATGCTGCTCCCCAATTTATTTTTAAACGCTCCAGCTTTTCTGATCTTTAGCTCTGATATACAGAAAGAAAGCTAAGCTGAGGTTGTCCTTGTAGAATTTAAGTTGCAATTTGTTTTTTGGGTATTCAGTCACTGTTTATGTAAGGATGTATTGGGATAGGGCTGTCTGCCATGATATGGTAAAAAAAAATAACATATTTTCTAATAAAAATAAGATGCTATTTAAACAAGAAGTTAAAGGAAATCTATCCTCTCCGTTGACCTTTCAGACTGTGGTAAGCATAGAATATATAGTGCCAATTTTATGACACAGTCACGTCAAATAGATTGTATATGATACATATATTTGAGCTGTGATTTCAAAGAAGGTTTCGATCATGAGAGTTAGAAGGAAAAACTCATTCAAATGTGTTCCTGTTACTTTTGTACAGTAACTTCATGGACCAACCACCTAACGCTTAATACATGCCATATTCAAGAACGTTCTCTTAATCGCAGGGTTTTCTGGTTCATCTGCTTGAAGTACTCCAAATTTTTCCTGTTATTGCCCTGAGAAGTTCCAAGCAAATCTGATGGTGATGTCAAAGTCTTAGGGGTGTCTGGCATTTGTTCAGATGTTGAGCTGCAATTTCCTCTTTTTTTCCTTCCTCTCCCTCTTTTGCAGGTTTTAAGCTACTTAGGTGATGAGCTAGCTGCAATGATTTCTTGTACGTATGAATGTTAGGGCCCTTGCAGCAAAAGGGCTTAGATTTCAGAGGTGGCCTGTGTACATTAAAACCCTGTATATTTGGATTGCTTTCTTGTGATACAGTGTTCAGTAAAGCCATGAAGGAAGTCGCTTCGTATTCATTAGAAGGATCTGTACCACTGTTGCCGTTGCTGACTTCTGGGACAGAAATATTTCAAATACCTGGCTACAGACCAAGGAAATACAAGCTTCAAAAGTGGCTCGTCACTGTGTGTGAAAACCCAGTCCTTGCAAAGAGTAGGAATCATTAGTTGCTTTAGCCTGGAATTAATGTGACTCCTTTTCTGCTATAATTTTTTCCCTGCAGTTGCTGTTTCTCTCTGTGCATATAGAGGAACAGCATTGCTAGTGTCATCATTAGCATACAGCGTCTTTCTTTTTAACGTGGGCTTCTATTTGCTGCAGAGGTGAAAGCTGCGGAAGCCTTCTGCCTTTGAAGAACTACTTAAGATGAAATGGTTCTGAAGTGCATTTAAGGGCGTTTACTTTAGGCACTTTATTTTTTTCTTTATTTTTATTCCTATTGGAATTGGCTAATGTTATTCATTAAACTAACAATTTCTCCCCTGCCTGTTCTTAAGTGTGACTTGTGACCTTGCAATCTGTGTATTTTGTCATCACAATGTGTTACCATGGAACTGATTTTGATGTCATGAATAAGGGCATTGTGAGTTTCCACGTTCCCAAGCATATTTGAGACACAGGTTTGGAAACAAAAATGACTTCACCGGTTAAATATTGTTAGATCCTATAGTATATCAAAGGTAAGAACACTTGTGCCCTATATTCCTTTACCTAGAAGAATCTAAGGTTAGGAATTTCAAAGCAGGTATATACAAGAATGACACTACAAATAACATTTCA
This sequence comes from Phaethon lepturus, assembly GCF_000687285.1. NCBI lineage: Eukaryota > Metazoa > Chordata > Aves > Phaethontiformes > Phaethontidae > Phaethon > Phaethon lepturus. The sequence continues at coordinate 70,561 of NW_010562608.1, forward strand.
CAAGATTAAATATTTTGTGAGAGCATTGAACTCTAACCCCTTTATGTTAGTGTAGACAAAAATCTTTCATATTGTTCGTGGAGACTTCTCAGACTGTCTAATACGGAGCCTAGATAAAGAGGAAGAAACACAGTGTGCATAACAGCACTTGGATGCTGCTGGGACTTAACTCCTTCAAGACAATTGCGGCCAAAGGGAATTTTCCGCCTGAGATCGCTCACAGGCAGACAGAGGGCAATGTAACATTGCTGGTTCTGAAGCTGAGAGTAATATTTGGGCATTTTTCAGAAGACAGCCTTACACAATGCACAAAGGGAAAATAGACTTTCCTTGTGCCGCTGAGCGTGTCTATTGCGTGCCTTAAATTAAAAAGAAAGCAAGTTCCCTCGGTGATCTACCTACCAACAAGAGGTTAAAAGAGTTCAGTTGAATCCCTTGTCAAGCTGTTCCCCAGGGTGTTTAATTCATCACAGTTAAAGGATTGATAAGATTCTGTAAGAATGAAAAACTTTGAAAAGCCCCAAGTGAGGTTAAAATCACGAGTTGCATAAAAAGTGCTAGTATAACAGTGACCTCAGATACATTTCTGTTTATTTGCTCTGCTATTTTTTTTTTTTTCCAGTTGAGACTTCCCCATCCTTTGCATTTTACACTCTAGCTCAGTACCATTTTGCTCCTGGCACCAGGCAAATATGTCCTCATTAAGTAAAATTTATGCTAATACCATTCTGATTAGCCAGCAGTCATTGATATTCACTTTCACTAGCTAAATTGGTTCGCTGGAAGACATCCCACTGAGGATTTTTTTTTTCCTGTTTTAAGTGGAATAGAAAATATATGGATTTGCAGAGATGACAGATGATGATAATTATACCCTGTGTTTACTCGAGCAGGTTTTTTTATCCTAAAGGCTCCCAAAGTACTTTGCAGCATTTACATCTACAAGGAGAGAGAAGACTCTTTTTTTTTCCCTTCCTGAGAAAAAACCTCTGTCAGAAATATAGAACCCGTTCTTGTTTCACTGTTGTTAGGACAGATTGCACAAAGGAATCTTCCACTCTGAATTCAGGAGCACTTTTCAATGAGACAGAATGCAGGTCAGTTCATTGGAAATCTAGCTGGGGAATATACTCAATTCATGCAGTAATGGGACTTTCTACGTACAATCGTTTTGGAGTAACCTTGCGACTCTGGCTTAACATCTCTGGGAGTTTTGCCTGCAGTAATATTGCAAGATTAGCCTCAGTGTGAACCTGTCATCAAAATTACAAGGATCCTGTCAGCCCACTCTTACACATCTTGGTTGAGAGGACTGATAATTTCAGCTGGAATTTTATTATGTTTTCTTGAGTTAAAACACATATGATTAATTCAAGCCATGGCTTAATACAGTCTGGTATGTTGCTGCGATGAATTATCATCTATTTTCTGCTAACTCTCTTAAAGGGCTCTTGTTATGCAGGGATGACCAAGTAGGAAGCTGTTATTGCCAGGGTGTGATAATCTTGTCATTAACACTATTAGGGTTAAGAATATCTTTCTTTGTATCATAGCCTCCATTTCAAGTGCCAGACGGAAAGCGGTGACCTTAATGCCTTATATTCTTAGTTAATTTTTTTTTTTTTAAATCTCAGTAAATGCCTATCTCTATATGTAGACATATATATCCTTTGAAACTCTGCCACTATATTCTTCTGATAACACTGTGTTTACACTTAAACATTGGTACTGCATATACGCCGTTTTCCCATACGAGGGAAAACGTTTCTCCGGTCCGTTCAATCCCTGACCTCACTAGAAGGTTTATAAACAAGGATATCTCTTCAAGCCGATTTTTTACCTTTTGAATCTGTAATCAATACTACTTCATTTGGCAGCAGCCATTGACCATCGGCAACGGCATGGTGGGAAACGTCGGCCTACAGTGACCTTCGACTGGGCTTGAAATTCCTCGGTTTGTCTTTGAATCCCCACCACTGAATAGTTCACATCACTCCGGTGCAATAATTGCAGTGTTTTCCCATGTGCTCTTCCGTCTCGCTCCTATATTGATCTAATCTTTTCTTCAGTAATCAAAACTAATTTCACATCTAAAAGATGCTTTGGAGGGGAGATCTGTGACCACAAACAGTAACGTGAAACCACCCAGACGCAGATAAATTGCCATTTTCCCTCACTGCGCAGAGAAATTGCGTCCTAATAGTATGGCAATTACTTTGTTTCCATGGTGACGTGTGTGTGAGCGTGCTGTAAATAATGTTTGATGTTTATAAACAATTCCCTTTATACTGAATTATACACACTATTTGTATGCTGATATCCGGGATGCACTTCTAGTTATCTCACAGCAATAAAATAGCGAACAGAAAACTGAAAGTTTTGGGACCGCTGCAGTGAACCGTGGGATTTGTATTGGGGTTTTTTCCACGTTTACATCCAAAGGAAAAGCTACATGACCTGAGTCTCTTTCCTTAACATATGGTATACACTAAATAACTGAAATAAAATGCTAGAAAGAAAAATTCACAGAATTAACAGGTTATTTTGCTACCCATCATCATTACTATACCAGGGGTTTGTCCCAGAAGGTACAAAACATTTTGGTTACAGTTCAGTGAACTGTTTCTGTGAATTCTCATTTCTAAGCCTGTAAAATGATATAATATCTTAGTTCAATGTTTTAAAATTACTTTCTTCCCTCCCTCCCCCCCGTTATTGTATAATAGCAAAAGATTTTCTGTGTTTTCTTTTTGGCATTGAATTTTCATGATACTGCAAAACCAGCTAAGAGCCGTCGGTGTTTGCTGAAACGAGGTAATAAATTCTCTTCAATAGCAGCTTGTTTGCTAGTCGCAACTCACTGTCAGGGAAAAATGGGGCTTTTACTACTATTTAATATGGTTGCAAGAATAGTTGCGGTGAAGGCAAATTTTAAGAACAGGCATGGGGACATCCACCAGCAGGTAGGAACGCGCGGGCAAGGGCGCAGCTCCGAGACGAAGGCGCGCGGCCGACGGCAGCGCACTAGAGGCACGGAGGAAATTCCTCCTCCTTCCTCTTGCGCGGCTGGGGAAGCACAGCTCACTTCTGCGGCTCCTTGGCCACCGGCCAGCGCGATGGAAACGCTGCACCCCACCTCGGCGTGCTTTAATTGCTGCCTACGCACTTCGCGAGCAGTGTTTGTACTTGTTTAGCTTGGGACCTTTGATACAGGCTTAGCAGCCCGGCTGGAAGAGGGAAGCAAACACAAGCGAACAAATTTATGTTAACAGATGGTAAGTGTTCGTACTGCGTAGCACCTGTGGGCAGACACGTAGCCAGCGGTGGGTATGCCATTTAAACAGCAAGAGAGTGCCATTTACCCATTGTTTAGGGCTAAATGAAATACATCGCATTAAATTTGTTCCTTGGCAATCATCCCAGTCAAACTGCCGTGCTGGTTAGCCGTAGACGCCCCCGTATTTACATTAAAATAGTTTGGAAAATTTCGCCTTTATTCATGCCCCGGGCATGCAAACGTGATCTCCTCAGCGCGAGCTGCCGGCGAGGCAGCGAGGTG